>NW_010295647.1:0-26074 GCF_000700745.2 Antrostomus carolinensis
TATTATTATTATTATTATTATTATTTTTAAAGCTTTTAGAGCACCATTCAATGACTTGTTGGCCTAGGTTTTCCTATTCATAACCATACAGCAAGGAACCACAGTTGTCCTTGGAGGGAATCAAAAGAATCTGGTTCCCACCGACCACTCTTCTCTGCCACATGGATAACTTTTCCCCAGAATGGAATCTTTTTAACTGGAGCTACATCTATTAGGATTCAGAAGACAAATAATGGGGAAAAAACAAACAAAACAAAAAACCCAACAAAAATGAAGCATGAAGTTTGAGGAATTTGTTAGAAAGGACATAGGAATGGGAGGTATTTCTCAAAGTGGAACAGAATGTTTATGTTGCCTACACCACCATCAACATTTATTGGGAGGTGGAAAGCTTCTGATGATGATCTGAATAGACAAGCTTTATTACTGGATATCGTGCTTCACTGGGCACCAGGAAATCTTTTGAGTTTGCCCAAAGTAGTAGGCAGTGGTTAGTGGCACTTGAGGTACAAGTTCTTCAAATAAGTAGTTTTACTGTTAGCAAAATGAAAGACTTCAGAGATTAATTCTTTCCTCTCTTTCTCCACGTTTTAAAACTATAAATATGAGGCACCTCCATACCTCATTAAGTTGTTAGAATAGGAAGTGCATTACAATTTGCTACCCAGGGCATGCTAGACTGCAGGACTGCTGTACTACAACTGTTTTTGAGGTAAGACAATAATTCACATGTAATTGGACAGATGACATGAACAGGATGAGAATAATAAGGCCTGAGAAGATCAGATTAGTGATTATGATCACACTTTTGAAGGCAGTCAGAATACAGGAGAGCAAGTCTCTGATTTTTGTGATGAAACAGGAGAAAAAACAAACAAAACACCTCACTTACAAATGCTATAGGAATACACCTTACTATTACTTGCCAACACTATACCCTCTGGTACTCCCTATTTCAGGAAAGGAGTAAAACACCTATCTGGAAAACAGGAAAAAGGTAACCCTACCTTTCAGTGACAGGGCTCTTTCTGAGCACCAAAATAAAATTTCAGTCACTTTGAAGGTTTTGGTGCCATATACAAATAATTACATGTATATAGAAACTGATGTTCTTTCCCTGTTATCAAAGCCTGTTCCTTCCTGCACTGTTTCAATAGATTTGAACTGAGAAAAAGGCAACCTTGATAAAGGAATTACTGATAAAAAAGCAGGCTTTATTCACTAGTGCAAAAAAAATCTCCTAAGCTTTGGAATAAATTAACATTTTGATAATGAAAGTTTATTTGATAATAGAACTACAGATTCAGTTCTAGTCAAGATATGAAAATAAGACATGATAAATGCATATGCACTAAGAGCAGAGAGACAGCATCGAAGCTCACTGTCAGGGAGAGCAGGAAAGAGCTTCT
Organism: Antrostomus carolinensis; assembly: GCF_000700745.2. Lineage (NCBI taxonomy): Eukaryota > Metazoa > Chordata > Aves > Caprimulgiformes > Caprimulgidae > Antrostomus > Antrostomus carolinensis. The sequence continues at coordinate 1,410 of NW_010295647.1, forward strand.
ATGGGAGAGATGGAAAAGAAGACAGGAAAGAACGGGCGGAGATCTTTATCTGGCACACTCACTGCTGTATTCTTGCCAAAGGTGGTAGCTATTTTGATCACACAGTAGGTGAGATAGCAAGAATATGAAAAGGATACTAACCCTCATAAACACAAGTTGATGGCAGACAGTCTCAAATGGGGAAGAAAATACCATTATTTATCACAGCATACATAGTATCAATTACTTAATTAGGGCTAATGGTTCTGCTCACCATCCCTTCTGCAGCGCTTCTGAGAGCCTACACATGTTTAGGAATAGACATCTGTCTGGGCTTTGGGATGGTAACTGTCTGTCTGAACCATCTTTATAAGGATTCAGGCACCTGTGTATTGTAGGTGTCCAGACTGGCACAATTCTGTATGAGAAGTCATCAAGTGCATGATCCTCAGCATCCTCTTGATTATCAGCCATAGCCAAGATGAAGCTCTGGCATGCCCTACTGCTGTCCTGTAGAGCTCATCAAAAGGGCACATGATTTAAACTCTGCCAACTGTCCCAGTTTTGAACAGTTCTTTTCTTGAGAGCCATCTTCCTATGTTTTGTCCTAATATAACACAGTACAACATTCTTGTTCCCTCCTAAGTAGTATCCCTATCGCTTTCCATCAGAACATCTATCTGTGTCTTGTTTTAGGAGTCCCCGTAACTTTGCTGTTATCTCTCCTGAGGGCAGTGAACTAAATCTGACTTGACTGCATGTCAGCACTGAAACATGGAAATAGCTCCCAGTCTCTAGTCCCGCTCCTTGGGACAGGACGCAATGTAGAAGGAAGATGGGTAACTGTCAACATACAGCTTGTAGCATGATGTGACTACAAAAAATGTAACTGTAATTTCCTGGAAGGTGAAATTACTAACAATTCCAGTAAGGCAAAATCACACAGCAGTACACACACTCACATGAATTTCAGATTTTAAAACTTTGCCAAACATTTCTATCAGTACATACAGTTTATGATAGTTACTAAAATTGTAACTATAATCAGGGAGCACAGGATGAAAGAAGACTGCCTATTTGTCCAAAGCTGGAAAAGCCTCAAAGCTCTTAGCCTGAAACATTCCACTTTTTTTGCAAGTGCAAGAAAAACAAAATTAAAGTAGAAGATAAACAAGAAGAAGCTACCTGACATCATCTTGTCTAGGAAAAAAAAAAAAAAAAATCTGTTATGTCAGTTCTAATCCAGTTATGTCAAACTCCTCCTATTGGCTGAGAATTTTAATAGATACCTCAATAAAATCTGAGAAAGGAGATCAGACAGCTTGTTCTATTGGCAAAGGCTAGAACAGCTGGAAAGGAAGAGAAAGTCTTCATAACTTTGTTCTGGAAGAAAGAATTGACAGAAATGGCTTTGAAGTATAAAAATGTGAAGAATATTTTCAGGATATGTAAAGACAACTCTGTTGCCAATTTTGACCTAAACATTTCTTTAGCAAATAGAGAGACAATTTAGCTTCAGGATAGGATGGTTATTCCACTGAGGTGACACATTCTGGGGTAGTTTTGAGGGGGTTTTTTTGTTTGTTGTTTTGTTTTGTTTGGGTTTTTTTTCAGTCAAGCAAAACAAATGAGCATAATGTATTGTTCCCATCTCCACATACTTGCAAAAACACTAGGAAAGTTCATGGGGGGGGGAAAAAAAGATACAAAGTGTATAAGGTATAATGGTTTACAGCTCCTCTCAGGAGCTGATAGAATTGAACCAAGCTTGAATTGTGGACTTGTCCAAATTACAGGAAAGAGTAACCAGTTTCTATAGACACAATCATTATTAGGAATGAATGCTAGGCATACCATCACAACTTCATGTGAATCACTACATTAAAAGAATCACAGTTGAAAGTGAATTACTAAATCAAGATAATTAAGTCATGGAAAAACAAACCATACAATAGACAGTCAAAAGATGATTGCAGAGAACGTGTATGAAGTCCTCCCTCTTTTTACAGCTGTCAGAGTTTAGTAGCTTAGTTGTAGTGCATACATGATAGCACTATCTAACACAGTATGTATGTATTGAAACCAATTGCCTTTCCTGTAATTTGGAGAACAATGCTATTCAAGATCACTTCAGCTCCTGGAAGACTATAAAAGGAGATACTCCTCATTCAAATAAGTGTGTCACTGTATATAAAATTGTTTCAAATACTTAAAGGAAGCTGTAGCAGATTTCAGCTAATAGACAATGCCTTGTTATCCAAAGATTATTTCTTTATGTACCCTTTGTGTTCTTATCCAAGATGATTAGGGAAAGTTAGATAAAGTATATTATATTGTGTATGGAATGTACTAAAATAGCCAGCTGTCAATTTCTAATAATTTTTTCTCCAAAAAACCACAACTCCAAAAAAGACAAAGCCTTCTTCATAAGTCTTTATATTGTGGTAAGAGAATACGGTGGGGAAAAAAAAAACCAACAAACAATAATAGAAAAATGCAATTCATGCTGAAAGGAACTACTATAGTCTCAATTGATTGTGCTTCTTCAGTCATGAAAAGCTGATGTATTTTTGAAAAACAACTTCTTTTTAGAAGGATTTGGGGAAACATTATGCCAGTGCACAACAAAATACTAATAATAAAAAAATTGATCCCAACTTCATTACTTGAACTGCTAAGAAGCTGGATACAACTAAGAAAGGAAAGCTTATTTTTCTCCCTATAAGAGAAATACACTTTGTTTACAATAATCAGCAAAAAAAATAAGATTCCTCTGTTCACTGTTGAGATCAATGAATCTTTAAAGAACCAATCTTTAAGAGTCTTACCTCAGCTGTGGAAACGAAGGAGTCCGTTGATGCAATGCTTAACGTATCTCGAAGGCAGAAATCATCCATATTATCCTTTACAGTACTGTCTGTATTTTTATCTTTAAAATTAAAAAAATAACACCCAAACAACTGATTATTAGACTATTAGAAAATTCCATTTAAGTCTTGAAAGTGTGTTCCATGTATACTTTAATGTAGTACTCCATTTGGAAAGCACAACATTGTACTGCTATGAGAGCAAATTAATAAATTCTCTAATATATATATAACATATATGAAGTTGACCGTACTTTTCTGTCTTTAAAGTGGACTTACAAATATCATCTGCAATGAAGAGAGAAAAGAAAAAAAAAAATATTTCCCCAGGGGTTTTGCCTTTTCTTTAATAGACTTCTGAAGACCTCTCTATCTGAAGATATTACTTTGCTATATATCTAAATCCTCTGTTAAGTTTCTAACTTGGCTGGGTTATATAACAAATGCTCAGTGTTTTAGTAACCAAGAAATACTGTTCTAAATAAAAGCCATTAATAAAAAACAGGTTTCAGCTTCACTTGCATTCATTTCATTTTCTACTTCTCATGTCTTTTTTCACTGGTTGGCTCTTCAGGAGAACAAGTGAAGTTTTAAAATCTTCTCTGTATCCTTTCCCCAACAAGATTTTCCATTGAAATAACACATCTAGAAGCTTTTCCTATAGTACTAGAATTCTTAGGATCTTTAAAATAACTGCAATCATCTGCAATACAGCTTCCCTTTATATTTTTTCTCAGATTTCAACTGTTGTACACAGTACTATAGCATACATGGTTTTGTTTTTACCATACAGAAACACTTTCACAAAAGGATTGAATCCTAAGTCAGTAAGTCAGACTTTGGCTTGATGTGCCCCATACTACATTCTCAGTAGAGCACAGGCATTTATTTTGGGTTACTTTACCTTCAGACATTACACATGTGTTGCTAAAAGTCTGTTTTATTTCCAACAGTCAGCAGCAACCAGCTACTCAATGTCATCCAGATTTGTTGCTATGGCAATACTTCATAAAAAACACTATTACACAGCAAAGTGGCCAAATGCCAATACACTGGAATGGTTTACTCATCAATTGAAATGCTACAAATCCACATAACTATTATTTTGGTGGTTGTTATGGTTTTATTAATTACAGACTTGGAATGACAGCTAAAAAATTGCACATAACCATAAATATCTGTCTTAGAGAATATTCACTGAGGGAAAAAAGTATTACAAGTTTGGACAAAGATTTTACTAGATTAAGTTAGGCAGATTCCAACTTGTAATCACAACTTCACCAATATTCATATGAAAGTCTATGATTTTTTCAGATGATTCTTAATAGTTTATTCTTTTTTCTGACCTCTTAAAACCAAGAGGAAAAATACAGCAGCATCCAAGTTGGTTGAGAAACAATCACATACTGGAATTTGAAAAGCTGGAACAGAAAACCAAACTGTGGTTTGTAAAGCACTTGCTTGAGGTCCAGTAAGAGCAGGCAGGTACATGATGTTTCCTTCTTATTTCTAGCTCATAATTTGCATTAATCCCCCTCTAATATTACATTAAATGCTTTTTCTAATATCACTTTTTCACATAAGCAGTTGCTGAAACTGCGATAATACTGTTAAACATAGGGTAGTACAGAGATGTGCAGCCTGTTTGTAGATTTTTCCACAGAACCTCTCCTTTTGCCTAAGGTGTTTTCCATAAGATATTTGCAATTAAAACAAAAATTTCTGTATCTCACAGTTAGACAAGCCCTCTAGCACCTGGTTCAAGTGCAATCCAAAGAAATATTATCCTGATCATCCCAGTCTGTGGACAACATGTAACACTTGCTTTGTGAGAAACAGATATATTTATAAGTAGCAATGCAAATTACAAACTCCTGTAAGAGTAAAGCATAGACCATACTGATAAAGATCCTACTGATAGCTTTAATGAAGATGTTAAGGTAACAACTCTTATGCCCACAAAGTGCAGCTGTCAAGTAGTCTCATATATCAATTTATTCATAATCCCAGAATGTCTCCACCACCCTCACAGGGAAGTCCCAGCTATAAGACGGACTAAAGCCTCAAAGCCTTTGGATATTGTCTGATAGTTACTATGCTGTTGCTGTTCTATGTTCTACCTCAATGACAACAACATATCCCCAAACTGACACTGAAGTATTTAACACTGGGCTAAGTGATTGTTTATATATAAATCAGAATAAAGCTATCTAACTAAAATTCATTATGCATATATGTAAAAAATAATTGGTGTAAATGAAGGAACCACAGTTTCCAGCCCAGAATACCACAGAATCAGTGGTTCTTCTGTAGAGTTTGCATCCAGCCTGCTACAGATTACATGAAGCTCTAGAGTTAATAAGATTTTGAATACATGTATATTTGCTGAAGAAGTAATAACTCCAAGTTTTCTAATATAGGCCTGAAACTGTCACCTAGCCAGTATGTTTTTAGCATGTCAGTTGAATATGGAATATCTGTGTTTCACTCAAAGAAAATTCTCACTACTACCAAAAAAGGCACAAAATTTGCATGCTTTGACAAAAAAAAAAATTTAAAAGGGTTGGTAATGCTGACTGAAATAATACCTTTTGCAAGTGATATGTGCATACGAAGCACAGCCTCCCCAAAGAAAACAAAACAGCCTTGTCAACTATTTTTACTTTCTGGCCACCACCACCCTGAAGTACTCTTAGCCAAGCAGGTGCCTATCAATACCCATGCTGTGGGGAGAGTGCACTACTATGAAAACATTAGGGTGAAAATTAAGTTACAGCTGGAGTACATACCATGCAAGCACCAGGAGAACATTCTTAGACACAAGAACATGAAAAAAAGAAAGAGCCAGCAGCACAATGAGACTCCTGGAATGAACAGCTGCAAGAGGAACCCACCCACCAGCGGCTGCAACTGCTCATACAGTCATCCCTAGTTCTTATGTAGACTAATACCTTCAGGAAAGGAATACCAGCAAGTATGTGAGCTTCAAATATACTTACTTATTTGAGAAGCCAGGGAGCTATTTTGGGTCTATTTATATTTGTAAAGAGGATAAAGTAGTTTAAAACATGACACTGACAACAGTAATTGCCATCAAGACTCCTGGTTGTAGTACCTTAATTAGATCAAGAATATTTAAAAAATACTAAGAATATGGAGTATTGCTAAAGTTTGTGAAATTAATCCTAGCTTTATAGGATTTTGCAAACAACTATTTATTTGAAACTAAGCAGGATAAAAAAATCCTAAGAAACTAGAACAAAACTACTTTCACATCTATTCACAGAGTACTAATCAGGAATATTTATTTGTCTTTGCTCTGGTAGGTTTGTGTGGCAAGACAAACCACAAAACCAACCCTCTAAACTCTCAGAGCAAAATCTGACCTTAGAGATAGAACGGCACACAAATTCACTTTTTAGCATTCAATTGGGAAGCATTCACTGTCAAATAACGTTTTAAAATTCTGAAAACTGTCTGTATGTTATCTTCCCTCCAACTCTGAATGAAACATGGCATGAGAATGCAAGTGAGTTTAGCACTTACGTGCAGCAGTTAAAAAAGGAAAGCACGTACCCCCTGGCAAAGAACTCACTGAGAGTTAAGGAATTCAGTTCTGACTGCCATCCCTTAAAGCCATGGTTTCCTATTTTCCCCAGCCCTCCCACTTCACTGGAACATCAGTCCAGTAATACATCACGAGCAGGAAAGTAGGATGAGGAAGGAGAGTCTTGAAAGACTCCGAAGAGGAGAAAATTTTGCAAAGGAATCCACTTATGACAAGTCCGGGTCCCCCAAGAGCAGCAGGGTCCCAGTATTCTGCCAGGCTACCACACAGACAGTCAATGTGTTCTGTGCTAGTCAGGCCCCTTAGATGTGTGGCTTCATGCCTGGACAAAGGAATGACAATAATCAAGTTCAGAGAGCACAGAAGCATGATTTACTACATAATTCAGTTTCAAGAAAATGTGCCACAGTCTTCTAGCTGGTCACAAGCGCACGGTGGTTTGTCACCACTGCTGCTGAAGCATCCAAAAGCAGTTTCATTTCCATTTATAAACAGTCATAACTCTGAGAGTGTTGACTGAATAGTCATTAAAAAATCATCAGTCCTACCAAGTAGCTGCTAATGTATCATATCAAGTCTTACAGGATACACCTAGAAAGCAGCCAATTTTACTTTATATTGTCTTTATAAAAATAAAACAATCCCAACCTTCAGATAGCACCTTCTGATGACTAGGTCATATAGCAACAGGTTAAAAAAGGCAAGCCAAGAATGGAGCAGGGTGCCCACACAGACCATTCTGGATTTAGGAGTTATTGTTAAATTATGTGTTTACATTCACCAATAATGCAAATATCTGGGTTCAAGAAAGTGCCTACAGCTGGAGGCATCTCATCTCACTGTATATAAACATATATATAATTGTTTCCAAGTACAGCTATAATCTTCAAGGTCCACATAAAAGCCTTCCACTACAGTATTCACAAAGGTATAAAAAAGTCAATTTTCCAAGACATTGGGTGTCCAACTAATTATCATTATGCAAAACACAAGATGATGCTTGATATAAATAAGTAGAGAATGCATACAAAAACTGAAGAGTAGAACCCATTAAGTTTACATACATAGGCACTAAAATCCACCTGAAAACTGATTTGTCATCTGCAAAAGATGCAACTTGCCTGAAATAACCTTACAATCTTCAAGGGAATTTCCACATACTCTGGAAAAAACCAATAGCAATTTCCATGACGCTTTTAATAATTTGGTTATTTTCAGGCCTTCAGGATATTGAGTTTGTCCATAAAGTTCTATTATCTGCCGAGGACCACATGTCTAATGATGTGTAAAACAAAACAACATGGCTCCTGCTCTTATATTCTAAAACAGTAAAATCAAACACCTTGAATACTCTCATCTAGCAAAGGTAAAGACAGCACAAAATGCATGTGCATAAGTAATTATTTTAGTCTCTCAAGTAAATACCAAATATAGCTAAGAAAGGAATTTAAGTATAATTTCCTGTAATCCATAGACACAGGTATATTAAATAACTCAAGAGTATTAGGAAATATTATATAGCTTTTATATTCTGGAATGGTTATAAATCAAATGATTCTTTTAAGATTTAAATCTGTTTAACAACTCTTCCATAAATGTGATAACTAAATTAATATTTTCTGATAGTTGCAATTTTTTCTAAGCAACAAAAAAAAAAACAAAAACCAAAAGGCTAGAAATATAATTTTGTTATAGAGAATGTGACCTGTGAAAGGTGTCCCTGAATCATTGTGGCATGCTTTATCGAAAAAACAAAATCCCAAAATAGAAAGACCTCACCATGAGGAAAGTTGCAATTCAAATCTCAAGGAAGAGGCAAAGTAAACACATGTGGTGCTAGAGTGCTGAAATCTGAATTTTAAGAAAATAAAGCAGCATCTAATGTGTATTTTATAACCTGAACATGAGCATCATATGTGCTGACAGCTGAGAAATCAGCTTAGTAAACACAGAATAAATGTATGCATATGTTCACTTCCCTGGTTTGCTGCTCTGACTCTCTGCTTGAGCTAGACATATGATCCTGAAACAGATTGGAGATGTATATCCTGTGTAAACTACATGTCACCATTAGGTCTCTCCCTACCATACAGCTTTTCATTTATTTGAAAAATGTAAACCTTGATTATTTGTAACTGCACAAGGTTCTACATTTACACAGGGTTACAATTTTTTGCAACTTCTTTTCTTTACCTTGAAGCTAAAAATCAGTGGATCTTCCTTGGTTTTAAAGTTTAAATCCCTATTCTTTACAGAAGAATCTGACTTCTGACTGCCTTCCTGTTTTCAAGTCTAATAGCTTAGATAACAGTTTCTATACTTGTATCTGGCTTGAGAGATAAGATCTGTAAATCAAGTTTGCTCAGTTGTCTAAGCTGGATAGAGTCTGTTTAGATGGATGTGCAACACAAAGTTGTCACTGGTTGCTCTTCATAGGGGTACTCCATTTTCCTGCAGCTCAGAAAGCATCACATCTATTTTGTCCACAGCAAAGTCCAGTTTAAATTTCAGTGCTGCTTATTTTAAAACATAGGCTGTCCACTGGGGATTTATAACATGGCACTGTGAAGACTGCTAGATACATTAGTCATCAGATTTGAATGTCACTGCCTTTTCTTAGCTCTTCACATCCTAAAAACAAGAACAACCTACCACTATTTTTGCACTTTCTAGCAACAATGGAATGGTCTCTTCAACCACATTCAGTGTGACAGGACGTTAACTCATTGTGACGTAGAACAGATTCAAAATGCAAGGTCATATTTACAAGAGAAGGAAGAACAAGGTTAACTTTGAGGCTTACACATCTAGAATTAACTCCTTTAATACTTTTTCCTGCACCAGAGGCATCTGTAGGCAGGTTAGGTTGAAAAGTCTTCTCAACAGACTTAAGAGGAGTCTCAGAAGTAAGTGAACTTAGCCCTTTGGCCTCAGTTCTACTACACCTGTGTAAATCTACTGAAATCAATGGGTACATAAAGCAAGATGTTTACACAAGCACATTACTAGCAGTATCACTTGCTTTTTTCCAAGGCAGTTCACTGCCTCCTTCTTGGCTTTCCCACCATGCACCTCTTGATAGCAGAGCAGATAGTAGCACACTCAGTGATGAAAAAGGACAAGAATAACCAGCAACTGTTGCTCAGCTCCTGAAGCTTGTTGCTTTATAAAGTTTTCTGATTTGTTGAATAAAAAAAGGAAAGAGTAAACAGCTTAGTAAGCTACCATATAGACTATTTTGCTGGACACAGCACAAGGGCATGGGACCATCCAACATGTTCCCTTCAAAGTAAGATTTTAAACACAAGATCACTGGAAAGGTTTTTCTTTAGCCAGCATATTATGCTTCAGAGATGCTGACATTTCAAAGCAAGTGAGACAGATTGACAAAAGGAACCCACATACTCATTTTTTCTTCCACGACAAGAAAAATAAGCTGTCTAGCAGCTGGTAATTCTGCTTATGTGTATGAAGAAAGTATCAGAAAAGAAAGATTGGTACATTTTTTCCCCTGGAATTAACAGAGAGATAGAAAGACAGAACCAACTATCTAATTGGTGATCCTCAGTGAAACATCAAAAGATGCTAATATATATATTTGATTTGGACTAACATTTGGATTCTGTGTTCAGAACAGAGAGACTCTAGCATACTTAACACAGGCAAACTCTGCAGGGACAGCATAATAATTTCAGTCTTCACTTGAATGTCAGGGCAGAACTATCTTACAGAATTCTGCAGACTTGGGAAGTGAGTGAAGCTGCTCGGGAATGTGACTGGCTTTTGCAAACCCAGCTGCACACAGCATACAGCTTAAGAACCTAAATTAGCAAGACATATGCTTAACTTTAAATAATATCTTAAAAGAATATCTTAAGTGTCCTACTGATTGCAGCCTGCTTGCATTCCACTTGCCCTGAGAGTAGGAAAGAATGAGATAAGAATCCTTAAAAAGTTGCACTGAATGAAGAGTTCTTCCTCTGGACCTTTAGTTTACTAAATAACACCAGTTACCAAACTTAAATTAAAAACCAAATTAATAACACTATAAGGTTGCTAAATGCAATAGTAACAACATATTAGTATTTGAAATATGTAAGTAATGATTAGTGCAACCTGACACTGGAAGACAGTTTGACACTGATTAGCAGCTACTCAAACAGAATAGCAGTTAAAGCTATTAGCTAGTCAATATATTAGTTATCCATGGTACATTAAAGTAAAAGAAAACAAAGCTTGAATAATAAAGAATGTACATAATTTAGACTGTCTGGAAATATGTCTATGTTTACCTTTAAATACTTGCAGCATATCTGCATGTAGAACAAGGGCAGCTTTAAATAGCAGTAGAGAGAATAAAGCCTGGTGTGATCGACATGTGCTCTTGAATCAGCTACACTACAGCACTTTGCTACAAACAGGATTATTAGGTAAGGTAGGACATAGTGCACAGACCAGATATCCCACAAAGAATAAGAGAATTAACAGTCGTTTATTAAAAAAAAAAAAAAAAATAGCTTGAGTCATCTAAAGGAAAATAAACCAAATCTCAAACCCAATTAATTTTTGTAACAGTTTTAGTAATTAACTGCATAAATAAATGCATGAGAGGAAAAATTACACATAAATAATACATTTTACTCCCTCTGTTGTTATTGTTCACAGAACCTTTTGCTATAACTTTCCACAAAAATAGATTTACTCCCACATATAGATTCAAGTTTCAAACATTTCAAGCTGAAACAAAAGTTTAAGAAAACTGTAAGATCCAAAAGGGCTTTTAGGAATGAAATGCTTACACAAGCTACTTGAACTTCACAACTATAGGGTAAACAATTAAAAAGACCCCCCCCAAACTATATGCATGGTAAATAAATGTGTATTAGTATAGAGATGGGGTATGTCTAGTGCTAAATAACAAGCCCAGTAAACAGCAATCGTTGAAGACTGTGGTATGTGGATACGTTACAAGCACTTATGCCAGGCTGATGGGTCAGAGCCTTTGACTTAAACAGCAGCAAAATTTAAACATAGTAGACACACCAGTCAAGAAGAGTTGTTAGCTTTTGCATGTGTGCACGCAGACACAATGTTTTCGTTTTGAGCCCTTGAAAATAAGTTGCAGACAGAAGCTTATCTACTTTAGTCCCAATGAACTACAGAATTAATAAAGGAACTATAGTGCAGACAGTTACATTTGCTGATTTTATACAATTCTGTCAATATCCCATTTCAATATTGTGCTCAAAAGCAATCAGAAAAGCTCAAAATGCTGTTTCTGCACTTTCAAGATTAAGCTATCAAGGAATTACCTTTAAAGTCTTTCCAAACTCTACACTAACACTGTCTCTATCTCCCTCACCCTATTCTGGCTCTCCTTTCTTCATTTTGCCCAACAATGTTGCAGCCAAGCTTCTCTTAAAAATAGACTTTAATGCATGAAAAAAATGTTTTAGTAGAAGCTCTAAAACAGGAATTAGCCATATGGGCCAAAACATGTTCTTGATCATCAGTTTATATAACCTCACACTGTGATATTCCAGCCAGAAAAATAAACACTTATCCCACCCTCACTACTTGCCATCTGTCTGGTATGATTTTTCCTGCCTCTGGAACTTTTATACTCACAATTTATATAAACACATAGAAGTTAAGTGTATATACATGCTTTTTACTAAGAAAAAGAATTTGTAAACTGTAACTTGTTAAGAATATACCACAAGAACATGTGAGGGGAGAGAGGAAAAAAAAACCAAACAAACCAACTTCCTGCCTTTGGAAGGCTGTTTCTACTTACTCCATACATCACTTTTCCAAAGAGTTAAAAATGAAGGCAACTGGTTATTATATCAAGACAGTAAATACGTGTACATTTTAAAAAGGTTTTTAAAAAAATGGAGAAGTTACTGGCTAAAACTAAGCACGATAAAGGTCAAAAAAGATGCAAAAGGAACACTGCCTTTAAAGCAGTGTCAGCTGCGTACTTGCTGTTGTGGGATAAAGGATAAACACAGACAATATAGCACGTGTTAACTAGTCCTACTTGAGTACTGCTGTGGGGCCCTAACCACACAAACTGCTGTGCAAATCCTTACTGTGCTCAAACTGCTGTGCTCCTTACTCATGTAAGGAACTGGAACACTACCATTATATTTTCCCCTTTTTAGGGATTTAAAATTGGCAGGCAGAGAAGAAAGGAAAAAGAGAGGGGAAAGTAAGAAGAGATCTGGGGAAAGAAACGATTGCAGCTGCTCACATGTAAGGAGCGAGCAGAAGCAGTTGAGAAATAGCAGACAGATTTAGCAGACGGATTTTGTATTAGGAGGAGTGAGCAGGAAAGCACAGGAACAGCTAACTGAACAAAGGTTGGGAAATTAAATCAGTTAATGTGGATTGTGGTTCAAATATGAGCAGCCTTTAGAGCTAAAAGGAAGAAGAGCCTGAATTTCATTTGAAGAGAAGTTCCTGAGAGAGAGAGAGATAGCCTAAGGGAAACGAATAATCTGCTCAGAAAAATGAGTAAAGGTGATTTTTATAAACAACAGTTAAGTCCATCTGAGAGAAGCAAGTCTTAAATGGACAAGGCAAGACACAGGAACATGGCAGGACTCAAGAAGTGAGAGAGACATGGGCTTCGACAGGAATTTTGTTGTGGACAGAAAGAAGACAGGTTTCAGGGATGCCATTTAAGGAAAAGCATCAAGGTGTATAAATAGCCTGCAGGGCTGGATCTAAGAGCAAAGCTGTTGGGTAAATGGTAACAAGGGTCCTCAAAAAAAACAGAAACAGAGTTTCCTTCTGATCTTATTGGAAGCATTTTTGGAAATTTCTATCCATGTCACTCCCCAGCTAACATACAATAAGTGACCTTGAGTTCTCCAGTGCTAGTTCAGTGTATGGTAAAATAAATTACCTTGAGCCACTGCTGAAAAGCCTTCAGCTAATCTGTTTTATCACGCAATGAGATGGCACCTAAACTTCAGCTTTTAAGATAAACACAAACATGCACTCCAGGTTAATAAACACCAACATAAAGACAAAGACTATCAAATACTAATATTTTTCAGTACCAGTAGCTTCACTGCAGGTCCATGCAAAGCTCTTTTGTGTTTTCAGAATAGTATTCCCAAAATGAAGGGTATCACTGAGAAAACCAAGTGTTACAATCTTTTCATAGACAAAACATCTGCAGAAATATTCTTATTTACAGTTTTAACTTGAACTTCTAACTACCAATCTTACTCCAACATTCTGTGCTTAGGTGCTTCCTGGTAAAGAATTTTGCTGAAGGTGATTTAGAAAGGAAGCATTATTAATATTGCACAAATATGTCTTTAAAGGAAAGTCTTCAATATTATTGACAGCCAAAAACACACTATTCAAATCAAACATCTGCCCTTTGAGTATCTATTGTGAGTCAGAAATAAGGAGTTGCAGCAATAAGTTCCAACAGAAGAGACCTCACAGCAAAACGCAGTCAGCTTCAGCAGTTACTGAACTTCCACAAACTGCAATAGCTAAATTATGTTCAAAATATGCTTCTTTGAAAAAAAAAAAAAAAAAAAAAGATTGGGTAAACTTTTCTGGGCTTTTCCTCAGACTGAGTAATATTGTTTTCTTTCCCTTATAAGAGCATTTCTTGGGATGAATAGATTCCCACCCTTAAAAAAGAAAAAGGTATTGTTTTGGTTTGTTTCAATTTCAATGCTGATTCAGCCACGAGAAAAAGGTTTTGTACTTCTCAAAGAAATGAAGAAATCATTTAATGTAAATTTATCTTCAAGGATTACAAAGCAAGCAAAATTTTTCAAGCTATCATAAAAAGTTACACTACTTTGAAATTACTTTATAGTGTGTACTACTAGAGTACACCTAAGTGAATTATTACAAATTGCTCACCTTCTCATAGGAGCCTCAGAATTAGAAACATTTTTTGTGCATAGCCAAATAAAACACAATACTCCTAAACTAAGATTTTTCCATTAACATTTCAGAGGCAGGAAGGAAAAATACAAGCCCTAGATATTCTTCAATGGACAGTAAAACATTATTAGAAGTCTCTGTTAATAAAATATAAAAAAATGAGCTTTCAACAGCTTCACTGATTATGCAAAGATTTTTTTTGTTTTAAGAGCAGCTGGGGAAAACGTTTCTAATATGTAAATATGTTCTCAAAAGTGTTTTGCCACTAGGTTAAAGGCTGTGCTCATTCTCTCCAAAATGCCAGGCATATCTTTGAGTGTGAGAAGAAAATTAAAAAAAGAAACAGGCATACATTCCAACAAAACCATCCAACAACATAGACCTTTCTGAGAGAACTATTACTGTAGTAGCTCAAACAATTAATTTGTTTTAAATTGTATAATTAATACAAAATAAGAAGTAAATATTTTTAAAATTAAAAAGAAGTAATCAGTGCATAGGTTTTAATATTATTATCAAAAAGTTGAAAGGCCAGCGTACACAAGTCACCATTAGTTTGAGTGCCAGCATTCCCTTTACAGTAGAAATTGAAATAATAACATGAAGTATTAGGAATTCAGTACCGACAATAGGCCCTACAATTTGAGAATTTTCCCCTCTGACCTGCAATTCTGCTTGTAAGTAAAGCTATTGTTTCTGTCCTAACTCTTTGCATTCCTCCCAAGTTAGCTCGACTAACATTTCAGTCTGCTAGAAAAGATCTAAAAACAAAAGAAAGAAAAAAAAACCCCAACTTTCTTCAAGGACAGACTACAGAAACTATTGGAGGTTTTTAAGCCTGTACCTCCTCACATTCACAACTCAGAAATAGCAAGATGAATATTTTGTTTCACAGTTTTCTGCCAATTTGCTCCTTTCTGATTCAGTGCAGCTTTTGCCTGCCTCAGGAAAGCCTGTTTCTAGACTTCCTGTGTTGTTTCACAGCCCTAAGAGGATCAGCGTAACAACAACAGCAATTTAGCACTGTAAATTTGTTTTAATTTCATGTCCAGAAATATTTCTGTTATAGAAATCCTATTTTAGCTTGCTGGTTTATATGATAATTCTGAAAGTCCAGTGGAGAATGCAATAACAATGAAGATAATGGCATTCCATTTTTTCACCTATTTAAAATACAAGTCTTTTCCAGGGCTGTATGGGTTCTTCATAACTCACAAGAGTTGAAAATTATTCGCAATTATTTTTATTATTACTATTAATAGAATTCTACCCACAAGGAGAAAAGGTATTTATTTATACCTTTATCTTCTGCATTGCTAGCAGTTGAATATTTAGAAATATCTAGAAGATAAAAATATAATTTACATATAACTAGGAAAAAAAAGCATTTGGAGGTGCTAATTTATACAAGAATCAAACAAAAGGCAATTAGACTCCAGCATGCAACCACTTCAAGGGATGATTGCCTGCTCTAACAAGTCATCTTTTACCTGTCACAGCAGACAGAAGAGAAGCACTTCAGGCCACACCATGACAGACAGTGGTTGCAGTGACAAACTGTCGTATTCCAACAGGGCCTCAGGTAACTCATTCCTGACTCTCCCATGTAGCAGGTTACCATAATCTCCTCCAGAAGGCTGTTGCTCAAAGCTGGCTGGCAAATGGTTTATCACACCAACCAACTTCAACTAGCAAGTTGGATCACAAAAGAAAAAGCAAGTCTGTGGTATGATCAACCACTGGCAGCACTAAGATCTTAATTTGATTAGGCAGAGGGATGATGACCTGGGAAGAGTAACATTTAAAGGTTTCAGGAAGGACCAACATCTGTGACTAGAAGACAGTTGAGGGGGGAGAGAGTTGTTTCAAGAGCCCCACAAGTTTGACAGAAGATTTTACAAAGAAAGTTGAAAAACAGAAATCGATGGAAATTTTTACCTTTGTAAGTTTCCTTCCTGACCAAATCTGGAGCCCATTATAACCCAGGGTTTCTGAATAAGAAATGCCAGTCAGACATTTATGTAGCAAGTCTCTTGATAACATTTGATAGCACTTGTCCAACTGTCAGAGCCCTGTCTCCAGCTGTAGCTAATCCGAAGGGCTTCAGATGGAGAAAACAGCAGAAAAATCCACAAACTGTAACTAACCATGATGTGTATCAGAGAAAAAACAAAGCAAAACATTTTCTGATTACTGTTGTGGGTCAACAGTTGAGAATCTGAAGCATAAGATCTGGTTATAAGCATTCTATGACAAACTGCAAGTGTTATGAACCTACTAATGACAACAAAAGCTTTCTTGTTCACTCCAAGGCCCACAAAAGAAGAAAAAAATAGCAGTAGTAAGAGGAAACGCTTAAATAATAGAAAGACCACAGTAGCATTTATGCCCAAGTCTATCCCTTCCTCTCAAAGAGAAATAAAAACATCTCTCAAGACAGCATTAAAAAAACCCCAAACTGTCTAAAACACTGAAATACCCACAACATGCTTCAGAGGCAACTTACTTCAGAACTTAACTTGCTTCACTTGAACAACCAGAAACTTTTTCTACTTACGACTTTGACCAAGTCTACAAATCCCTCAGCACCACATACCTTTTCTATGTGTAAGTAGCTATTCAGAACAACTAAGTCACCTCTCAGGATGTTCTTCAATAAGGAGCTGCACATACTCAACTTAAACCACATATTACTTTGTTTTTCCAAAGCATGGATCATTTTTATGCCTTATTTTGAGCTGTCTAGTATTTCCATATCTTCTGAAATATGAACAACAGAACTGGACACAGTATTCTAAAACCATACAAAAACCAGATCATGTCTCTGCCTCTATGCTGATGCTGTCCTTTTCACATAGCCAAAGATTAGCAATGGTCTTTTTTCTACCCCACTGTGCCAAGAACTTACAACGACTGTGATGCATAATTTTCTTAATGCATTCCAAGAGTGTTTCTTTATTATTTTCCTTTTAAAATCTCTCATCTATGTGTACAGTCCATACTTGCCTGGATTCAAATGTAATTTGTCCGATTGTAATTGTTTAAACAGATCATTTGGATCAGTATTACTAACTTTCCTTTTCATTAATTCAATGTTTTAATGCCCTCAATGACCATTGTTTAAAATAAATTTCCAACTCTACAAATAATTTGATTTTATCATCAACTACATAGTTGATTAAATTACAGCCTTTCACCAAACATCTTCCCTAGAAAGAAAACCTTTCCCTTAACAGTGGACAGAAGTATAAACACATGTTCATGTCAGTGAGCTAATTATTATCCACTAATGCATGCTATATCAGTCCCCCAAATTGCAGATCTCTCTAACACCTACAGTCTGAGGAGAAACTACCTACCATGAAACCAGATTACCAATTTAAAAAAAAACCCAAAACCAGGAGGGGGTGGGACAGGGAAATGAACCCACAGAAGAGCCTGTAGGATTCTCCAAAATGTGCTAGTCTGTGTCTCCCAGGAAAGTTATCCAAAAAAATGTCAGTCTGAAAAACATCCTACTTCAAACATTCATACACTACACTCAGTGTCATATCCTACAGGAAAGTAAATTATCTAAGAAATTTTGAGTGATAAAATGCTTTTATATCAAATATTGAACAAATACCCTCTGTATTAAATTTTCGAAGCACCACAGTGCTTGGAAGCAGATTATGTTCTGGTTTTGTTCTAAAACATTCTGAAAGAGTGAAGCATTCTTTAATATATTACTTGCTGTTCAAGCCACAAATTCAAGATAATGATGAAAAAGCCCCAAATCCTGAACACTACTCATTAAACCACTTCATTACTTGTCTTTTTACTCATCTGGGCCAGCACAAATAAAATTCATAATAAAATAACAGATATCGACTCAAGAGATCAGGAATTATTTCTACAAAGAACATTTGAAAGTAATTCAATTCTCAGAACATTCTTGGTAAACAAGAATCCAGTTACCACAGCTAAGAAAATAAAATATCAATTTAAAATACTTCCAGGGTAACAAAGCAAAAGAGTAACTAAATACATTGAACATCACACTAAGTCCTTTGAATACTATTTTATTAATTTTGCCTAAAGATGGAAATTACAAATAAACTTATAATAATGAATATACAATGCAACTTTATTTAGGGCTTATGGTTTCAGACACCAAAATTAAACATTCAAATGCTTTTCTGCTTTAAGAATTACATTAATAGTTGTACAAAGGTATGTCAGAAAGTCAGCCCTGACCTAAATTTAATTCCCACTTTACTCAGAGCTGTATTTAGTAATTGTAGGATAACATGATGGCTAAGAGATGAGAGTACTGCCACCTCGTGCCAGGCAAGCTCAAGCCTAACAAAAAAAGACGACTGACTAAAAGTAATCCCAGAACATGTTCTGCCTTTAAATTCTGACAGTTATTTGAGATCAGATCCTTGATCTTGAATTACGAAAAAGCACAATAGTACCAGTCTTTAAGAATGTCTTAAGCCAATTCTTTAAATAAAAATAATCAAACGATCTGTACTTAATCAACATGTCTGGCAGCAACTACCCATTATATTTGCCATTTTAACATCCTGGTTTTAGTCACTCATAACTGTGATAAATTTCAGTCACCAAGGATAAGAGTTTTGGTAATGGCTCTGTTTTAGACTAAGTCTTTCTGGTTTGGTTTTGTTTTTTTGTAAAATACTATGACAGACTGAAAAAAAATAAATAAAAAAAAGTACGTGCATACATCAAATGACAGTTCAAAAGACATGAAACTTCTTTTGAAACACTCTAATACACCCCTACTATGAAAGGGTCATATACTCTTACTGCAAAATATTTAAATACCTGAGTCAACCTAAACTTTAGAAAGTTGAGAAGCATTATGAAAATTCTCAAGTATACTGACAAATGACAAGGAAAAAAATTTCCTCGGTCCATTCTTGTCTAAAATGCATGCACCATGTCAAATATCACATAATAATGTAAAGAACCTAATTTTTTTCCTGTTTATTTACTGATAAATATAATTCTGCTCAGTGACTATTTCAGTGACTCCCCCCCTCATACATAAACTGTTATTACAAGCAATAAAAATGTAAAATAGGAGTACTCACCAATATCATTAGCTAGAGAAGCAGGATCAGAGGCCCCAAGGGTAGCCTCAAACTCCTCCTGAAGACGATAAGCTCTTTGAAGAAGGGATTCAAGCTTATGAATGAATTCAGCACTAATGATATCCTGCAAGAAGATAGACATTAGCAGATTTTCTATTTGTTTACATTCTGTAATATTCCTTTGTAAAATCTAAGGATATTAAGACTTCAAAGAGCAAACTGTGCCACAATAATTTCCTATAAACCACATAAGGATGCTGTCAGATGAATACTTCAACATCCAAAACAACTTCTAACTTTTCTAAACATACACATATTTTATTTAGTGTAATAAAAGTAAAATCTAAATTTAAAAATACTTTAAGATTATCTGTGACATTTACAGCACTAGAAATAACAAAAGCCATACAGGCGTATGTTTATTTCAAAATATTTTTAGCATTTAGTTCATAAGAATAAAGAACTATAAATAAGGTTAAAGCACATTATTTGTTAATATTCATAAATTCATCACTTCTCCCAAGACCTTTATCTTTGGTAAGCAGATATCCTCTCACATAGTCATAAAAGAAAGGGACGACCCGAGAGATTTTGTGCAGAGAACTAATATGCTTGGTAGCTTGATAATACCATCCAGAAGCAAACACTGATGCAACAGCAATTGCCAAAAAATAAATAAAGCTAATTACCCTCCCTGATCTTCCTTCAAATAACCAACAACAACCAAAAAAAACCCAAAAAACAAACAAAAGGAAGAAAGTTAGATATCTTTTAAATGCAATGCCACTAAATTGGACATTTGAATTCATTCTCAGTTTTGGTAATTGAATTAGAAGTTGAAAAGGTTCAGGTAAAAAAAAAAAAAACAACAAACAAACCACAATGAATTGTCAGGGTATCAAAAGTAGACTGTAGATTGAATATACTCACTTCTACACTTTCTTCTGCAATTGCATCTCCTGCTCCCAGCTTAATGGAACCACAACCTGCTTCATCTTCAACTTGCCTGTTACGGAAAGTTAGTGCCTGCTCCCATCGACGCAGTGCTTCTTCAAAAAGCTCCATACCTAGGGGAGATCAGGAATACCTCCACTCAACCAAATACACAGATGCCATATGTACTCAGATTTTAGAGTCACAGGGAACGATGTAGTTTATAAGCAGAATTATAGCAGAGATCTAAGTTTTTTAAACAATAGCAACTCTCAGTCAAAAAAATAAAAAAATCTGTCTTTTTAATAAGATGAAGAAGTTCACAATATGATTAAATCAACAATGCTTAGTGTATTTTTTCCTATATACTTTAAAAAATAATTCTAATGTTCTAATGCTTACTACTACAAATAGAGAAACAGAAAATATTTATTTTAAAAAACTAACTCTAGATCAAGTAAGATTTCATGATTTTATGGCAATGTTCTTAGACACATGCCCACGGGACACTATGAAACACCACCACGACAATACTGTGTAGGTGTCACTTTGCCACAAGACCAAAAAATTATTTACACTGATTGTTGGTAGATGCTGAATATTCTTATTGTAGCTTACCCATCAAATATAAATTTTCAGGTGTGGTCACTGGAATATTCACAAGCTTAATATCATCTTCATCTGCTTTATCCCAGGAATTAGAATTGGCACAAGCACAACTGTGACAAGAGGTGGCACTCTGAACCTTAAAAATAAACACATTTTGAATTGTTATTATGCAGAGTATCCCTAAAACTATATTCCTGCCAGAGCACATTACATCCAAATTATCTACCTAGAAACTATTTTTACGATGTAGTAAGTACAATGGCTTTCTCAGCATCTCTAGTCATCTGTGCAGCTTGCTCAGGAAAGTTGTTTCAGCTCAGTGAAACCATAGGGTGTGTATGCAATACAAGTTAACAGACACTCAAGAACCTTAAAGCACTTGTACTTACCGAGGCCAGACTCTGAACTGAACCGGAGTATTTACTGAAAAGTCCTCCATTTGCATAGATACAAGACTGAGATCCTTTTTCCTTGGCGGAGCTCAGAGAAAGAGTCAAGTTTTGCCGACTACTGGAACAACTAGAACCTAACAGATACACTGATTTTAAAGTTGCTGCAAACTCAAAACATTGTATCTTTTGTTAGCAAGATCGAGCAAGAACTGCATTTAGTCTTTCCAATAAAATTCAGTTTAGAAGCAAAGAACAATTATTCTTTTATTTACAGTTCTATATGAGGAACTACAAATTAGAGCAGTCATTATCTACAACAATAACTATGCATTTGACCATAATTATTTTCCCATCCTATAAAAATTTAAATCTGCTTTTCTCAGTATTGAGGTATGTCCACAAGAACTGCAAATCCCATTGTTAATATACTATTCATAAAAAAAGTTTTAATCCAATTTCATGATTAAAACTTCAGCTTTGAGAACAAGACCAGCTTATGTAATTTTGTTCTTAATTTGCACTTTCTACTTCAACAATTCAAACCTACTCAGCATTAAAGGCAAATACTTTGTTTTACTACTACATACTGTTATGTACACCCATCCTCTCACACCCCTTTTCTTCCTCTCCCAAGACACGAGCAAAAAAAAATGGGGGTTCCTTCACATACCTTTTTCTGACGCAGCTGCTTTCATACACTCTAATACTAGATGACTTGGTTCCCATGGTGGCACTTTCTTATTTTTCTTTCCACGTCTCCTTTTAAAATGATGGGCCAGAAAAATAACAGATACCGCACTCACTGCTGTTACCGTGAAAAGCTTCTTTAACCCCGGGGAAAGCTTTATCTGAAAATAAGAGAGTGTGACTTCATTGGAAATATTTGGTCCTTAATTCCCACCTTTCCCCCTACCCTCCTTTTGGTGTGTTCAGCCTAGGCTATAGCTTGTCTGAGGGAGATAAGAGATGCTGTTCTCACATAGCCTGAGAAACAACCAACTCTGATTAAGGACATAGGCTAACTGCTTCTCAAAATTTGTGATGGCCAGTAGGTGAGAGATTTTACAAAGGGGCCAGTGGGACCAAGTGAGTGGCTGCACCGAGACATATATTGCAGCACCAAGAACTACAAGGTATATTGCAAATCCAGAAACTATGGGGATCTACGCATTTTAATGCCAGGATAATGCAGGGCTTCAATAAATTATCTAATAGCAAAAAAGTACTGAGAAGAAACTCACCCCTCATAACTAGACTATTTTCTTGCACTGTGAAAGAGTAGAGGATCCAAAAGCTAACGTTTGCACACTGTTTCAGTTTGGGAAAAACATACATTTAAACATATTTCTGTAAATAAATATTTGGGTTTTTGGTTATGTCTTATTTTGAACATAGATCAGTCATAGGTTTACAAATATTTAAATTAGCAAATAAGAATCACATACATAAGCAACTGGAATTAAAAGCCATTAACAAAGCTTATGAAGTTCAAATTGACACAATATGCAGGAAGAAGAGAGTTGTTTAACTGGATACTAAAGTCTGCATCCACAAAATCTTTAGGAAAACTAGAGAAACAGACTGCTGGGAAAAAAACAGACCTGAAGCCCTTGGGGCTAATATGGTGTTTCTGTTACACGTTTCCTCAGGCAAGAGAGAGCTGGTCATGCAGGGTACTTCCGCACTCTGGCAGCCCCTGGTTGCTGTGCAATTGGTTAACACTACCAGAGCTGTGTAATTTAAAGTCATTGGAAGCTTTGCTCTGCACCGAGTTTGCAACCACGTCAAACACCTCTGACTTGAGAACCCTGTGCTTAGTGGTACCATATCTTGACCGAGGCCAAAAACCTAGCACTGTACTCTGCGAGGAAAAGGAAATCCCTAAAACACAGCACAAACATGTGCTTATGAGAGACTATTACATTTAACAGAAACCAGTTAATAACCAAATAACTGAGATTGAAACTTTAGTTCTAGTGAGCTTCAAGGTTTTAAAGAACTGTAAATGGATTTAAAAAAAAAAATCTTGTCTGTGCCTCCCAGTACGGTCATAAATAAATTAACAGTAAAACGAAAACCTCTAAGGAAGGGAAAGTTAACAAGTGCACATAATGGAGTTGCACATGGTATTTAAAAAGGATACGCATACACTGCAATGTAAAAAAGAAATCAGTGATCTTGCAGTGAGAATTCTAAAGTATTGTAAATACAGAAAAAATGTGATAATTATCAGATGCAGCCAAGACTGAGATCTCATTCTAGTTTTATAGGCAATAACACTTTGAAAGGCATTTACATGCAAACATGAAAAATTATACAGCTTTTGCTTACAAGCATCTAATTAAATAAAAATAAAATACAGTCATATTAAAGACAAAGATTTTAAAAGCAGAACTTTATTAGGACCTGTTAATATCTAATTTTTAAAAAATATCATTGGCATTCCTACATATAAACAATTTATTTCTTTTAGTTATCCTTGTCAATGATTCACCACTTATTTTAGTTCAGCATTCTCAGTAAACTAAAATCAAGATATTCCTACAAATTTAATTCATATTAAACTCAGAAGAGTGAGTGCAACATTACAATTAAACCTCTAAACATATACCACAAGTGACAATGTTCTGATAATGTATATATTACCTGGTTAAGAGAATAATACCAAGAAAGGGGAAGATGAAACACCCGCAAAGCTATCGTCTTCAGAGAAAATTGTGTCTCAGTAACAGTTTCTTCTGACATGGCTCCTTCTCTCCCATAACCTCATTAAGTGGAACTATCTTGAAAACAGTCACAGATGGTCCCTGGAATACTCTGTCAAATTAAGGATACATACTAAATTATGCAACAGAAGTCCAGGATAGCTTGCTTCTACCACACTGAGTCTCTTCCCTAGCAGGTACATGATGTGTTTGATTGATGTTTCCAAGTAAAGACTTGTGCTTAATGAGAAGACAGCAAATTTGCTCGCTCAGCTTAGTCTCGTTCCTTCCAGCTGCTCTCTGCAGAGACCTGCACACGTATAACCAGGATCTACAGAGGACTCGGTCTGCTTTTATCAGCTGGCAGCTCACTTACTACATCCTCTAAATCAGCCCTCTAAGATCACTGCTGTGGGAAGAACGTATTTCCAGCTAAAAGAGGTAAAAGATTTGAGAGCAGCCAGAAAAGGTGTATCTCATTCAGAGCTTAATTTTTTTGCAGACCCATGATGAGGAACAGACACTACGGCCTGACGTAATCCCCCCATTAAAGCAACACCAACTCCCTGACGCCAAACGCCAGGCGAAGG
>NW_010295648.1:0-243 GCF_000700745.2 Antrostomus carolinensis
GGAAGACTTCAAGGTATAATCTATCCCAGATCCTTTCCCAGAGAGAAACTTGGCGATCACGTTTCCACATGATGCTCACGTTTGGTGCTCTTCAATTATCCCTCCCCACAAAGATAGGTGGCGTGTGTTCCAGGGTCTCTCCTCTCGCTCCTACAGAAAAGAAAAAGAAAAAAATGTCATTAGAAGAGGCGTAACACGTCAGTCCGTCCCCAGGTTTGTGTTTCCTGGAGTGGCAGAAAGAGA
>NW_010295648.1:259-2360 GCF_000700745.2 Antrostomus carolinensis
AATAACGGTCCTTCCGACAACTCTTTGCAAGGCTTTTTTACAATTTCTCCAGGAGCTGCATCTCCCTTCACCTTTTCTCCTCCACTTCGCGGCTTCTTCATGCTTTTTCTTCTCACCATTTCTGGCCAAAACTACAAACAAGACTTCGCAGGTAGGTTCGGAATTTAATTCTATTTTCTTCCCTCTTTTTTTTTTTTTTTTGTTTCTTTCTTCTCTCCCTTTCTTTTTTTTCTCTCATCACCTCACGCTTTAGCGGGCTTCTTTAATTTTCATAGTATTTTATTTTTAAGCGTGTTGGGTTCTTTTTGGCGTGTTTTTACTTGGGACGAAAAACCTCTCCTCTTTTTTTTTTGTTTTGTTTGGGGTTTTTTGAATGTTTGTTTGTTTTAATGAAACCTGAAGTCACTTCGATAACGCTCTGGGAAAAAGGTTGAGCAGTTTTGGGGCTGTGCCACCACCACCCTTGCTCCCCTTACCTGTCAGCCAGGTACGGGAGGTGCCTTTTATAACGTAGCAGGAAAAGTTTTAGTGCTAGGAAAGGACTTTGTCCTCCTGTTTAAAAATAAATAAATAAATAAATACAAAAAAAAAAAAACAAGAACCACCCACCTCCTGCTCTTTTTATTTCAGGTTTCACATCTTAGCTCGGAAAGTTTGCAGGTACCTGTTAATGCTTTGCACGGAGCCTGCAGAGCCAACCCGGCCGGGCACCGCTGGAGCCCCAGCCCCGGGCAGGCTTCCCCGGTAAAGGATGTGTTTCCCTAAAACAGAAAGTTTACTGTTTTGTCTGCTTAGTTAGTTTCATTTCTTTCTTTTATTTTGCGAAGTAACACCTTAGCTTCTGGAATCTTAAAGCAAGAAGTGAAAGTACTGACTGGAACTTAAAAGTCGTTTACCAAAAAGCAAAAAATAATTAATATATATATAGATATACAGTTAAAAAAACTAGGTGGTCCTCTGGGAAGAAAAGTCTTCTCGAGATCTGCAGGTTTAAAATTATTGACAACTTTTTGCGGGAGGCTGGAGAGCAGGGAAGGTAATGAAACGCATTTAAAACAATTCACTATTGGTCGTTTTGCATGAAAACGCCAATTTCCCAGACAGGCTGAGGGTCCGGGCTTCATCGCCTCCTGTCCCCATCTCCGCTACATCTCCTGCCACGGTGATGCCACCGTTGCCCACTCCAGGATCGGGAATAACTGGGAAATACTAAAGTTTCTAGTACATTTTCTCAACCTCTTCCTTCCTCAGTCACATCCATCTACATCCACAGAGTCACCAATTCACTCTGCCCAGGCAGAATCCCAAGCAGGAGAGTGTGAGTAAACACCCTGACCCCGCACACACACTCTCTCAATATTCCCATCCTCTTACCTACCTGCTCGGAGATTTATTTATTTTATTCTTTTTTAACCAAGCAGGTTTTTATAACCGCAAAGGTCTGAAAAGAGAGTTCAGGCAGAATAAAAAGAGCTAGCAGCAGCACACTTCTCTGTTCAGTCCTGGTGTGAAGCTTCAGCAAAGTAAAAAGACACAAGGAAAAATAAATAAATAATTGGGAGAATTTTTAAAAAGGTTATTTTGCTGCAAAGAAAAAAAATAAATATTAAAATATATTGAGGCAGGTAATATATATTTTTTTTTAGGTTTTGTGTAAAACTCACAGTACAGGAGAAGACAATAGATACGAAGGCGAAGGGGGGATCCTGCTCAGGAGAGCAAGGGTTAATTGCCCTTGTTTTACAGTTTGCATCTGTTACATCTTTTATAGCCCCCTGTTTAAACTAATCCTCAAGTCAAAGCATCTTTAAAGCTACAGCATCTTCTTGGAGATAGACTGAGTTTCAGGAGCGGTTCTTGCAGCTCAAGCAAATGCTCCTGCCCTCTCCTTTTGACAGATAGAGCCTCCTGCACAGCCCGAGCAGGCAGCAACACACAGCAGGTCCAAAACTTTACAAGTTTGGGGGTTTGTTGGTTTTTTTTAAAAAAAAAGATAACGAAAAAAATAATAAAACAACCCAACTGAAAACCTAAAAACTCTGACAGCGGTAGTTTTGATTTCTGTTTCTTTTCTGGGAAGAAAAAAAAAGAAATAAATGAC
>NW_010295649.1:0-3276 GCF_000700745.2 Antrostomus carolinensis
GGCAGCCAGGGCAGCTTTTATTCACAGCAAGTGAGCCACATCTCCAGCAGCTCAGGAAAAACCCTCATTCTCCAAGTGCAGCCGGGAGGCCAGGGACTGGGACCCCGCAAGGCACAGATATCCCTCCACCCCTTGGGCCTCCTTCATGGGGATGCAGGAGATGGGGTGCCACCAGGTGAAGTCCAAGCAGGCAATGGCACTGGAGCTGACACTGAAATCCAGCCCAGGAGAAGGGTCTGCCAGACCCTGGCAGCACTTTGCTGCACGATTCCAACAGGAACGTGGCAGACTGATGCCCACTCTCAGCCTGCCTTGTCATATCAGCTGATGAAAAGCACACTCGGGCAAACAAGTGCTTCCCGTGTGCTCCAAGTGCTCCAGATAAGTGACTTAACGAAAAACAAAACACAGTATTTATAGCCTGGGTGCAATCTCGCTCCCTGGGACGTGAACAGGAGCCCTGTTGCTAGTTCTCCAACACAGAGTGGTGCAGAACTGAGCACACCAGCTCATGATGGTCTCCTGCCTCCCTTCCCGACAGGCCTTTGGATGGCTTCCCAACCAGATACAAGCACACACCACAGCCAAGGCTGCTTCGTCAAGAGCAGGAGCAGCAGCCCAGGAAGAGGAATGCAGTTGAAGGCCGAAGGCAGCACAGACAGGCTGGCAAGGGGATGACGTTCCAAACACTGACAGAGTGGAAAATTAAGATAACCTCTGAGCAGGATGCTGTCCAAACTGTGTATCCAGCTGGACCAGCAGAAGAGATGAGTGCCCAGATTCCCACTTTCATAAATTCCTGCCTAGGACTGGCACCTTGGTCTGTGCTGAAGCGCCTCTGTCACCCACCCAGGCACTTACAGCTCCCACTGATTAACCAGCCTTAAATAAATTGCACTCTGTGCCACCTCTGTGTCTAAATCCAGACCAGGGTCAAACTGCAGGCACCTGTATTTAAAACCCACAGCTCCATTTTATGCATTCCTTGCAGGGTCAGGGGAGAGTGAACACAACTTTGTACGAAACCCCCGGCTCTATGACATGCTGGCAGGCATGACCAGCACTCTTCCATCATTTCCCAGGAGATGGCTCTTAACTGAGCAGAGGATAGAGATGGGAAGGAAAGTCACCCTGTGGCCACAAAAGACATGATTTTGGCCAGAAGAAGTATCACATGCCAAGTGCAGGGCTGTCAAACCATCTCAAGCATGTGGCCAGTGATCACTAGCTGAAAGAAACAGGTGCTTGGAGTGCTGGCACGGGCTGAGCACCTCATGCTACACGGGAAGTAAGCGGAGACTGAAATTGCTGGGAGGAGTAAAGTTTCAGGTAAGTTTGTTTCAGTCAGGCGCTGGGAAGCAGGCAAGTGTTCTGGAGCAGAGATGTGGATGAGGGCACGTGAGATGGGCCCACGTCCCCAGAAACACAGACTGTACATATGCCAGCTGACACCCAGCACCACCCAGACATAGGTCTGAACCCCATGCCCAGGAGGGGAAAGGACGCTTGGCTGCCCTCAGGGCCAGTCGAGATGTCCTTGTGCCTTCAGCTGCGCTTCATTTCAACAAGTGACTCAGCTGGTCCTGTAGGTTTGATGACTGCTCAACACTGGGGACCAAGCAAGAAGAGGTTCAGTGACATCTGCACCCCCAGACTGTGCTGTGCTGCCTGCACCCACGGGACCAGAACAGCTCTAACACTGACGCTACGGCAAAGGGAAACCCTGGGGCTCCCCAACCCACCTCCACATCCCCACAAGGCAAACCTCCCTTTGTGCACCCATAAGCAGACAGCTCTGCTCTACATCACCCTCATTCCCTATCACAAATGACCTCCTAGGCTTTACCAATCATGTTAATGAAACAAATAAAAGTTTTGGTAGAAATCATCCCTTCACCCAAATTCCTGCCTCTTCACAGCACTGAAAGACTACCCCAACCCTGAGCCAACATCTGCTTCAAAGGCAGCTGCAAAAACCTTTTTGCTGTTTTCCCCCACCCTACTCCATCACTCTTCCCTTTCCATCAACCCCCTACAAGTATCTCCCAGGTCCTCCTGGCATGCCTGCAGCTGGGTACTCACTTCTTCTGAATTGCTTCCTGCCTAGATGAGAAAAAGAGACAGAAAGAGCATTAGAAAAACAAAAGCTCAGCAACAGGGTTCATGTTATGTTGAAGAAAAGGGACTTGATCAAAGGCTCAGGAGGCCAAAATCCCGCTGTGTTTCTGGACTAAGTCCTGAGAGGACAGCAGTGGCATTGGCTTCTCCCTCTTAGCCCTAGATGTGCCACACTCTCACAGGAGATGTGGTGCATGGAAAAGAGAAGTCAAAAATCTCAGGTCCCACCCTAAAACTGCCTGTTCTGTACCAGCAGAGCTGGGGAGGGCTGGAAGATCCGAGCTCCAGGGGCTGCCCAGCTTTGAGGGGCCAGGCAAGATGGATTTGGCTCCACGCAAAGTCTTTAAGTAGAATGGAAATGGATCAAGGGATCCACTCAGATCCCCAGAGAGAATGTGGTGTCTCCTACTTACTGGTACTGTAGATGTGTGGTTATTATGGCCATTTTCCTTAAACTCTGTGGAGAACAAGAAAAAGAATGAATGTCTGACAGGAGCAGTTCAGCAGAATCACATGGCAAAAGCTGTCCCAATGCCCTGGGGAGTTCCTCCAGCATGGCCATCACTGTACCACTGGGCTGTCTCTGAAATACCCCCACTGGTATCTGTCAGCAGTGGTATGCTCACCTCTTCTCTCCCAGTGACAGGCACAGACGCTAAGTTCTCTGTTTCAACCTTGAGCTTTCCAGTAGAAATGGCACAGCTTAAGGGCTGGCTTGTGCTGCAGGACGCTGGAAGGCCAGCAGCACACATGGGTTTGAGGAAGTAGTACATCACTCTGCCCATCAGCTCTGCTGCCTGAACTCCTGTATTTCATTTCACGGCTCCAGTAACACGTCTGCATCCCTGTTCTTACAACCCTTCTCTTCTCCTGTCCACTAGAAACACTATTGCTTTATCAGAGAAACACAGCTTACATCTTCTGAGTGCAGGATGGCATCTTCTTGCACCACCATGTTCCTGGCAGCTTGACCCAGGAGCTAAAAGACAAACATACAGACCAGACAGCAAGGGAGCAGCTCTGCATTTCCCGAGACACTTGTGATGGCTGCTCAGCAGATGTGCACACCCGGCTGACACCCCGAGCGCCCGGGGGTTTGTGGGGAGCACGGCAGTGCCGTGCCCACCCCTCAGAGCAGAGAGGCGCAGGGAGAGCCTG
>NW_010295650.1:0-2454 GCF_000700745.2 Antrostomus carolinensis
CGAGGGGGTGGTGCTGCCGGCGCCATTTTGGTTGGGTCCCTCAGGGCTGGGGGTGCTCGAGCCGTGAGGGCTGCGGTGTGAAGGGGGAACGGGCTATAAAGTGAGGGAGTAAACGCTGAGAAATTAGAAACTAAAAGATTTCTGGTTCCCTTAGTTGCTTAGATATCACCCAGCGGTTGTAACAACCTTTGAATGAAATTACTGATAGCCATAGAATGAGCATTTCTCACCTCGCTGTTTGATATTTGCATATGCTAAAAGACTTTGAGTGAAATTCCTCACAAATTGCTAATAACATTAGGACCTATTGCAAATGTTATCAGAAGGGCTTAAGCCTGAGGAAGGACCAAGTATTCCTCAAGGGGCCTACAAGAAAGCTGGGGAGGGACTTTTCATAAGGGCAGTTAATGACAAAACAAGGGGAAATGGGTTTAAACTGAAAGAGGGGAGGTTTAGATTAGATATTAGGAAGAAGTTCTTCACTGTGAGGGTGGTCAGACACTGGCCCAGGTTGCCCAGAGAAGCTGTGGCTGGTCCTCCCTGGAAGTGTTGAAGACCAGGCTGGATGAGGCTTTGAGCAACCTGGTCTAGTGGAAGGTGTCCCTGCTGCTGGCAGGGGGGTTGGAACTGGATGAGCTTTAAGGTCCCTTCCAACCCAAACCATTCTATGATTCTATGAATGTTGTCCCAAGCGTGCAGAGGAGATAACACTGTGCAGATTCAGAGGAGTCCAATGGGCGGATACAGTGAAGATACCGACTCATTTTACTGCGCAAGCTGGAAGGACATTTACATACGCTAAATGCTTACGGGATACGTTTGTAATATGTAGATAATTTCGCAGAATTTCAATGAAAACACATCTATTAGGTCAATATAACGTGTGCTGAAACAAAGACGGATACACACACACCTTGGGGGAGCGATGTCCCTGTGTGTCCAGCGCTGTGACGTGCGGAAAAGAGACTCCACAACTTAGGAAAGTTGTAAAGTAGGTTTGTTTATTCAGCGCTGGGTGACACAGGGTTGGGGTAACCCCCCAAACCGTGTGCGCCCTCAGGCAATGAGTTTTTTATATTTAAAGTGTGTTTCTATACATATTCATTGGCTAATACAAAACGCCTATACATATGCATGACCTTTCCCCGCTTCGTATTAAAATGAGGTCTCCTCCCCTTCGCATCTGCGCAGAGCTTTGTGGTGGTGGTCGTCGGGGGTCTCAGAGAGGAATCTTCATCACCTCCTGTAGTAACCCCACCGTCTTCATCGTCACCTGTAGTTAACCTCTTGAGTTTGCGCATGTGCCCTTTCTTCTGCTATCCGGGGCCCCACTACATCTGGGCTTCTTCCTACGTATCTTTGCTCATTATCTTCAAGTTCGGTTGGGGTCTTGTGATAAATTATCCATGAGGCCAGTCCTTGGCAAGCTAAGATAAGAAGCTAGGAGTACTGACGCCTAAGGCCTTAAGAGATAGGTCAAATCACCAAATGCCCACTATCAATCACCTCCTTTTCTTTAGGCTAGTAAATTTCTTTAAACTCAGGGGAATAGGAATTTACGACCTACACAACATCTTTAAAAGGGATGATTAAATTTAGCACTATCTGCAAGGCTTGGGTAACTAGTCTTCAATACCTAAATTATATTTGCAATAACTAGGCTGCAAGGCAACTACCTTATCTATATGTTTTCAACAATAACCTTTATTCAGGATCTTCACTATAACAGCTGGAATAAAAAATTCCTGCTTTCTAAAGCTCCAAAACGAGTCCTGGGGAGTTTCTCTGACCGGCTTTCTCGGTGTCAAAGCCCGCTGGGTTTGAGTGACACGGGGCAGCCCTCACCACAGTGGCGAAGCAGCCCGCGGGCAGGCTCGGCCCCGCAGCCCGCGCTGTCCGGGCAGGAGAGGCATCATGCCCGCGCCGAGGGCTGGTGGGGCTCGGTCTGTGCTGGGGTGAGGGAGGGTGGCAGCTGGGGCTCCACGGAAATGCCATCGAGGCTGGAAACTGGGGGTTTCTTGCCCCATGAACTCTGCTCCCTGCCAGTGCAGCAATGAGCGAGGTCAGCTGCGATGTTTGTGTCTTCACAGTTAACACCTGATCCAGCAACTTGAGGAGAATGAAGAGCAGTATCCTAAAAACAGCCTGTAGATATTTCTTAGCTAACACTTGTTTTTAGTTTCGGTATTGAGAAGGTGATGTGTCTGAGCACGTAATTTCTTGAAGGTACTTTGGAAATCCGTGTGGTAGAGGTAGCTCGGGATAAATAAACAGAGCAGGGATTGAGGTCACAGCCTTTGAATTTTTGGAATTATTTTGCAGGCTGCATACCTTCATTTCTATGAATAATTATTCGGGCTTTTTCAGAAACAGTTTTAAATTGCAAAAGTTTAACCTGGTTACATATAAAAAGATGATTAAAAAGCCCTGCAGAGAGGGACCTGGGGCTTCTGG
>NW_010295651.1:0-4284 GCF_000700745.2 Antrostomus carolinensis
AAATATATATAAATATAAATAAATAGGGTATTAAATACCCTATTAAATTAATAGCTTCAGCTATTAATTCATTTTAAAATACCCCACTAAAGCAAAAGCTCCTTCTGGAGCTTCAGATCATACAAGAAGCAGGTAAACTGGCATCTGTTCTGTCAGGAGCAAAGCCCCCTAGCTTCTCCCAAACCCCAGCTCTGGACAGGGAAGTCTGAAGGCCAGGCTGTGTGGGGGAGGCACACACACACCTTTGTCTTGTACCGCTTGCCACACTTGGGGCAGGAGTAGGGCCGCTCGTCGGAGTGCACTCGTCGGTGCCCCTTGACGTGGGCAATGGTCTTGTAGAGCTTGCCACACTCCCCGCAGCGGAAGCGCCGCTCGTTCACGTGCACTTCTTGATGCTTTTTTAGCAGGTAGCCCTTTGTGAACTCTTTGCCACACTCCTCGCACTTGAAAGGCTTGTAGTCTAGAGAGAGAGAGGGAACACATGGCTGGTACAGGACACCCAGCAGGAGCAAGTCTCTGGCACGTGCTGTAACACAATTCTTACCAAAAAATTAACTGGGAGAAGGAGGGAAATTACATTTTCAGCTGTGTGTATGGGCTTTGTCTCATTCCTAAGTGAATTCTGCTCAAATGTTGCTCTCATGGCCTTTGGTGCCTTTCAAGCAGCAGTTCCAGCCTATCAATCTGTTCTGCCTCACTAACCTTTTTATTTGCCTTGTCACAAAACTCTGCTTTCAAGGATGCAGTGCAGGCCCTGAAACGTGGAAACATTTCTATTTTTTATATATATATTTTTTTACCCTCTATTCTAGAGCTCAACCAAAGTCAACCTTTTTATATTTGTGCATCAAGCATCAGTTGATTTTGCATGGCTAACAGCCACATAAAGGCAAGGAACCTGAAACCAAACAAGCTGTGCTGTGTTTAAGATCACAGTAAGACATTTTAGACAACAGCACAAGCAGCAGAACTTTACCTAGATGGCCTTTGATGTGTGTTTCGAGGGAAGCAGCTTCACTGAAGGCTTCATTACAGTGAGGGCAAACGTAACTCTTGTACCCATTTGTTCTTTCTGGGTCTGTCTGTTGGAAAGAAAATGGTACAACGTAAATATTTCCTGTACTAGCGCGTGCAGTGAGTGTCACTGAGCAAATTCCCAATTAAATATTCCAGCTTTGACAAGAAAGAGATCTATATTGGCAGCAGGAGAGAGGGAGCACGTGTGTGTACACTGTACTTAAAGCTTATGTGAAAAACACAACTGTAAAAACTGACACAGAGACCCGGGCACGGGGAGGGATGTGCTGAGGGTGACAGCACTGTCCACAACCCCCTGCAGGGAAGGGAGGTTACAAAATTCATCTGTTTATGGCATACAGACTTACAGACTCTGCTTGTTCTACTTCAACACACTGTTCCCCACACGGCTCCTCTTCTGCTTCCACCACTTCATTTTCTAGTTCTTGTGCAGCAGCTACAGCAGGCTCCTCTGGCTTCGGCATTTCCTCCATAGCGACTCTCTCCACCACGATACCCGAATTCCTCATGGCCTGCCTCAGCAGATTCTCACTGTTCACTTCCCCCTCACACGGCAGCTCCTCAGGATGCGACTGCTGAAGGAATAAACAGTAATTGGTACAGCAAATAACACAATTAGCCCGTTTTTTACAGCAACGCTGCTAGGACAGTCACTCTTCCTGGGGTGTCTAATGCTGTGATACAGGCTTGAAAGATCAACAAGGGAATGATCTTGGATTGGGGAGGAAGACAAGGTGAATCTGTACTCTGGAAACATACAGTCCCAAGGATGATGAGCCTTTGCTCCTGCCACAGAGTCTGGTAGCAGGGAACTGTCAACAAAAACACCCTCTTGGTTTTGGTATCATCCAGTACGTGGTGCTGAGCCCTACACATCCCCGTTCTTCTTCAGGAGGTGAAATACTTCAAAGCATAAAACACACAGAGGGAATTTCAGAGCAGTGACACTCACGTCTTGCTCCAGGGATTTTGCATCTACAACAGGAAGTTCCTGCATCTGGACGTGGACCTCGTGAAGAACGTTGCCTTTGGCATCTGTCACGAGATGGATGACGGGTGAGGCCTCCAGGGGTTCGCTCGCTAGCGATGAAACCGTGTCTGTGTTTGAGCTGCAGGATCCTTCAAGAAAAGCAGCACAGTCAATCACTCAGTGCCACCCCTCACCAGTTTGCTGTGCCCTACAAAATACATGTCTCAGAATCTGAGGTGCCTGTTAAAGCCACTTGTGTACCAGATTCTCAAACATTCTTTGCATTCAGCGCTTGGCCACGTGCACTTCAGGTTAACAGTTTGGCTCTATACATTACTTCTTCCTGTATAAAAGATGTAAACTAAATACCACAGAAATATTTTCTTTCATAACTGAGAAAGATTTTATGGTTCAAGTGCCAGGAGCATGCTCGGCTTTATCAGATGCAGGGCAGGTCCTGACAGCACCACTGACCTGTTGGCAAATCATCTTTATTGACCACTATTTCTTTGTTCATGTTGAAGCGTATTTTTTCAGTGCAAGGTGTCAGAGATTTCAGGTGCCGAGTCAAAGCTCCCGACTCCCGGAAGCTTTTCCCACATTTCTTGCATTTGTAAGGTCTTTCATCTGGAAGTGACAAGAATGAAAACAACAGGATTAAACTGACCATGGACAGTACTAGCTCTGTGGGACACACTGCTCCAAGAACACTTTCTACAGCAGACAGACTGTGCTTATCCCCAGGACCTCACGTTGCCTCCCAGCACCCCAAACCCATGGGGGAGCTCCACAGTCTCAGCTCAGCAGCAAGACACTCCAGTGGAAGGTGAGCTGGATAACCAACCACAGGCAGCACACTCCAGCAACAGGGAACTCTTTGTTTTGGAGAACTGTCTTACCAGTGTGACGCCGATGGTGTCGAATCAGAGACCCTTTTGTCCTGAAGGAAGTTCCACAGAGTTTACATTCATAGTCCTTTCTGCTGCTGTGAGTGATCATGTGAGCTTTGAGGATGCTGGCCTATGGGAAGAATTTCACTTTAAAGGATGTTCCAAATGGTGAAGGACTTTACATTTCAACTGTAAAGAACAACAATGCTCCTCTTGAAAGCAGAACTGTCCTTCTGAAAGCACAGCATGCAGTAGAGAAGCACACTGAGATCCCTTAGTTACCAGCTTGCCTAGATAACTCCTAACCCAGCACAGCAGAGGGACACTTACTGTTTTAAATGTCTTCTGGCACAGCTCGCATACGTATCGCCCTTCTTTGTTAACCAGCAGCTTCACCTTTATCAGCTCTGTGGAAACATCCTGCTCCTGATCATCAGGGTTGCTTTGCTCTTCAGCAGCTTCCCCACCAACGTGACCATTTGGGTTTTCAAAAACATGGTCTCCTGCGACAATGACCTCTTTGATGTGCCCACTGCCTGGGAAAAGGATGGGAAGACAGTTATGTTCTTTACAAAAACCAGCTTTACAGGACCAGGACAAATTCCTGTTTCAGCACTTCACGCAGCAGGAAGGAGAAACAGGTACTCTGAACCTGGAACACAGGTCTGTGCAAAGTCCTCGTTATTGCAGCATAAATATTAGAACAGACACTTTAGGGATGGAGTTTGAAATCTGATTTGTATTAATGCAGAGAGAATTGCAGAGCTGGGCTAGGGATGCCTCCCTCACACCTCGGAGGTAACGCTCAGTCCCAATCCCAGTGCTCAGTGACACAGAGAGAATCACAGAATCACAGAGTGTCAGGGATTGGAAGGGCCCTCGAAAGATCATCCAGTCCAACCCCCCTGCCAGAGCAGGAACCTCAATGAGATCACACAGGAAGGCGTCTAGGCGGGTCTTGAATGTCTCCAGAGAAGGAGACTCCACACCCTCCCTGGCCAGCCTGTCCCAGGGCTCTGGCACCCTCACTGGAAAGAAGTTTCTTCTCAAGTTGAAGCAGAACCTCCTGTGTTCCAGCTCACACCCATTGCCCCTTGTCCTACCATTGGGCATCACTGAGAAGAGCCTGGCTCCATCCTCCTGACATTCACCCTGAACATATTTATAAACATTAATGAGGTCACCCCTCAGTCTCCTCTTCTCCAAGCTAAAGAGCCCCAGCTAAAGGTCACGTTCCCAGCTACAATGAGGACACAGGACGAGTGAAGTGTTCCCAGCACCACAGGGATACCAAGGCAGGTGTCTGGAAGCTCACCTACGATGGCCGATGCGCTGCTGATCTCCTCTGCTATGGAAGATGCTTCCACCACTATGTGAGCGACGGTG
>NW_010295651.1:4427-4700 GCF_000700745.2 Antrostomus carolinensis
CAGCAGGAAAGTTTTATCACCTTTCAAAACGGGGTATTCTGTTCTCTCCCCTCCAACCCAACAGACCGTTGCATCCTAATTATTTGGAGCCCCGGCGTGAGGAGAAGCCTGCTGTCACCTTTTGTACTTCTTGGCTGAGGAGACCGGCGGATGCGGCAGCGAGAGCGTCGGGAGCTCGCTGGCACACCTTCTGCAACTTGTGCTGCACAAACTCCTCCAAGGAGGTGAACTCGGACTGGCAGCGACCGCACTTGTGCACGTCATCTTCATCTG
>NW_010295652.1:0-10542 GCF_000700745.2 Antrostomus carolinensis
GTGAGGAGATGCGCTGGACCAGAGGCCCATCCACAGCCCGTGGATATCCCCATGCCGGAGCTGGGAGCTGAGCCCAAAGAGGTCCATGACTCCATGGGAAGCTCGTGTTGGAACATCTTGTTCCTGGACTTTCATGCCAGGAAGAGCAGCAGAGGTGAACTGACTGAACCCCCATTCCCTGACCCCTGTGCCACTGGGGAGAAGGCAGAGAAATTGGGAGCAAAGTGATTTGAGCCCAGGAAGAAGGGAGGGGTGGGGGGAAGGTGTTGTAAGATGTGGTTGTTATGTCTCACTGTGCTACTTGGATGAATGGCAACAAATCAAATTGATTTTTCTTCCCCAAGTTGAGTCTGTTTTGCCTGTGACCATAACTGGTGAGTGAGCCATCCCTGTCCTTCATTCCTAATCCCGTGCCCCCTTTGTTGTGTCTCCCATCCCATCTCACCGGGTGGGGGGAGTGAATGCAGGACTGCATGGTCCTACCTGTGGTTAAACCACCACACATACCAAAATATTATTAGGTTTTGATCCCTACCTGTCTACAGCTTTGCAAATTCACGATGCCTATGTGTCATTTGCCCCATAATGGTATTTGCAAGTAGAGCAGCCATTCACTCCTGAAAAATCTAATCTACTACCCACAACCTAGATTTCTTATAAAACATTTTATGATTCTGGAAAACAATTTCTATCATGAGAATTTCATAAAATAGCAGGGAAAATTGAGCATATAAATCTTTATAAACACCTAACTGTAAAAACCTCTGGCACTGTAATTCAACACAGTTTAGTTTCTGCCTCATAAAAATGGTTTCATTTCAGAAAAGGTACATTTTAACATAAAGATTACTATAGTTTGAATAAACTGAATGACATTCCTGATTAATTCTTTTTTCAAACTGCATTTCATAACAAGAAATGAACAGGAGAGAAGGTCACTCTGACCAGCAGTGTTCTCCAAATCCAGCTGGAGACTGCTAGCAGTAGCTATTTAGTTTTAGTAGACAAGTCCACAAGTCCCAAATATTTTTCAAGTGCTAAATCAATTAGTCAATATTTAAAGGCCATATATGATAAAATTCTTCATTCGGTTGCCCCTGTAAATGTTATTGCTGTTATCTCACATGTACAGGGCACAGCGGCAACTTGCAGGATCCACCAGCTAGTGCCTTACTCTGCAAGTCCAAAACATCCAGACTAATGGTCCCTGACCCAAAAGCCTGCAGTTTCGAAGGCAAGGCTCCCCAAAAGGGTGACATAAATGAACGGATAATAAATGAAGGGATAAGAAAAATGTGTAGGTTGTGCGTTCTAGTGAATACTATTGAAGTATAGTGAATATAATTCCTTTTCAGTAGAGTATCTCTGAATCTCTACCTGACTAATAACGCGTGCTGTTTTAGTTTGCTTTTATTTCACATAGGCCATGTACTAATTCATATTATATAGCTTGAAGCCTTCATGCATGGTGGAGCAGCAAGCAGAGGAGGGAAAAGAAATGGCAGTCTCCTCACAGATCACGTCACTAGTTCTCTCTCCAAAGCCTCCTGCTTCTCCTTTTTCTTCTTCTCACAGAACACAGAGGGTTGTATGTTCATTGAATGCTGGCTGTGGTCACAGAGCACAAACTGCAGTTCACGGCGCCAGGATGTGCTGGTCAAGGAGGTTAGTTATCACTCTGAAAGGGAATAACAGATACAACATTCAAGGTGAGGGTTCAAGCGTACCAGTTTTGGCATGGAGGGATTTGTTGTATGAACACCAGTTTTCAGTCACACTGGGGTATGCCCTTAGCATCTACTCACACATAGAAGAGGCAGACCTAGGTGTCAGGGAAATTGCTGGCCAGCCATTGATTCCAAACAGCTTTCAGGCCGTCTTTAAATCCTTACATCACTTTATTGAGAGAAAAACATGGTCAAATGCCAGGAATGTGGGCAGTCATTCAAAAGAAGGGTCAGCTACAACATTGGCTATAGCTTCAAAGCCCGAGGCCAGTGTTGCACAGAAGGAAGAGCAGAGTTTCCTAGCAGCCCCCAGGCTAGCACCAGAGGGCTCTGCCTGCCAGAAACAGGCGATGGAGGGTCTTGCCTCATTTTTACATTTTAGCAACACTTGTGTCGGTTTTTGTCCTGCTTATAATATCCAGTCAAATCCAACTGAAATTACAGTCTCTGCCTAGCATGCACTGCTCAGGACTGCTGGAGAGGGGGCATACAGGGCATACTGGAGTGCGAGAGCAGGCAGCGACTTGCCCAGGACCATTTCACTGCTATTTCTCTGGAGCGAAGCCATACCAAAAGCCCCATCACAGAGCTCTACGTGACCCCATGCATAGCCCTGCAGCAGTGTGGTACGTCCCGCTGCACCAAAAAGTTCCAAAGCAAACATAAAGGACTCAGTGTAGACTCTGAACTATTTACAATAACCTCCTTCACATCTCACTCCACAGAAGTGGAGGCAAAGAGAAGAGGAGGATGAGGGTATCAGAAAACAGGTCTCCAAAAAAGCAACGTCAAAAATAAATGGTGTACCTCGTGCCTGATTTTTTTAGTGAAGCAGCAACTTGTTAGTTCATCTTTCTGTTTTAATAAATAGAGCCTATAAAGTAAGGGAATATACTGTATTCACAGAAGTCTGTAACTACACCAAAGTAAGGATGTTAGTTAAAAATATCCAAACAGATTCCTGATTAGAAATAATTATTTGTCTTTCGTTATATCTTTTAATTTCCTCAATGGCCAGGAACAACAAGATAACATCCCCCCAGGAAGACCACAACATAGATTTACGTGACAGACCACTACGTGAAGATGAAATGTAAATCTTATGGGATGGTGAGGAAAAGACAAGGTACCAAGTGCATCCTGTGACACAGGCAGAGGATTCAGTTCAGCATCTGCCTAGCCCTGATCTCCTGAATCCCTGAAGGAATCATTCTCACCCACACAAGGCAACTGACTGATTTCACTTGTCTCTTTTCAGACTGTTGAGCATGCAAAATGAATACAAATTACTACATAGCTCTTTTCCAGGTTCAAATCAGAACAGG
The DNA here is from genome assembly GCF_000700745.2 of Antrostomus carolinensis. Taxonomy (NCBI): domain Eukaryota; kingdom Metazoa; phylum Chordata; class Aves; order Caprimulgiformes; family Caprimulgidae; genus Antrostomus; species Antrostomus carolinensis. The sequence continues at coordinate 3,053 of NW_010295652.1, forward strand.
AAACTCAAATATAGGCTGCAAAGATAAATAACTATTTCCATATTTACAAGAGCAATTTATATACTTTTAATGTGAACAAAGATATTGTTTATTTATATTTATTGTTCTATTACACAACATAAACAATATATAAAAAGGATTTTACTATAAATTCACATAGACCAAGGAAGAAGCTCATTTATTGGAACAGTCCTGAAAAATCACTCAGATGCATCGCATATAGAAACATACTAATCCTCATATGGATTAATAATGCTTTGCAGCTACTAGCCTGTGTGCCCCAACTTTAGAAAACCCTCAAGAACAACATTTAGGGCCTTCTGGTCATGAAGCTCTGCTAGCAAGTGCAATTACCATGGAAGCTCTCTCCCCTCCAGCAGGTCTTCTCATAAGCAAGATGTCCCCTGACAGCAAGTCCTGTCCAAAACCCTGTTCAAGAGCTTATAATCAGTAGCTCTGTAAGCAGTAGGACAAGACCTGGTATCTGACATCTCTCTTTTCTGTGGATTCTCTGATGTTTAATAAAAGGTGAGCCTTTCTTTCCACGGATGATTTATCTTCTACATGGATATCCATCTTAATAAAATATGCAGGAACTCAACAGCTTTGTGGTCTCTATCCCAACACAGTCAAATTTAGACAAAATTGCTCAATGCTTGATACTTACTCAGAGGCCAGGAAGGAATGACTGACACAAGCAGGCACACAAACAGTGAGTGCAACACCATCATTGCAGCCAAGAAAGAAATAGACTGCCTTGCTCTTCTGACTTGTCTGTTGAACAATGACAACAACATTGCCATGAATTAAGATTTGTCACTTATTGCCAGCCTTATTGCAGGTGAGTAAGCTTTTGAAAGAGAGGCTCACAAGGTGCAAGGAAGGTACTTCTGCATAGATGCAGTAACATCAGAGACCTACTCTTCTTGATTCCTGTACCCTACGCAGGGCAAATGTGTAGCATCACTTCTCACCTGATCATCACAATATGATTAAGGCAAAGCACCCCTATTCTCATGTTAAGCAACATGCCAAATAAGCAATGAAACTACAGTTTTAACTATCATCATGAATAAAAGTCTTTAAACCATCCACGCACAGCCTCTGCTCAGAAAGTCTTCATGAAACTAGCACTTGAGATGGCTCATTCAGCTGTCTTCAGCTGACTGGCTTCGGCACCAGGAATATAATTACTCACTTGAGGATTCTACCAAAGTGATAGTAATAGTAGTATTATGCAGAAAACCTACAGTGGAGTCATGACTCATAATGAGGTTTCAGAGCTGTTGTCACTATTATATCATTGAAGGAGTTTTTCTTTGCTTAGACTCAAAGGAATTGGTCTAGAAAGCAGCAAGGCTGAAGGGCAGTCCAGCAAATAATTCCACCTTTAACAGTGAAACATCTAATTTCTTCAGTAATTACATATTTGTCTACACCTGACAGGTATAGAGACATTCTGATCAGCTCTCTGCAGTCAGAGTTACTGTTTGTGGGACACTGACTCCAGAAATAACACCCTCTGTAATTACTTACGTACTCAGTCTGACCCATGAATGACAGCTGAGCAGAATAGTGGACACTTGCAATTAACACAGTATGGAACCTGGGCCATCACAAACACAACAATGATCCCCTTGATCATTAGAAAAATATTTATCTAGATGAAGAGATGAAAAATAAATTATTTACCCCCAAATTCTGGTTAAGCAGCAGAGCATTCCGGCAAGGAGTACTTAGATTTTAAATGAACCTGTCTTCACATGCACAGAATACAAATAGCTGAGGTTCCACTCAGAGGTTATGACCCAGCCACTCAGCTCATCAAAGTATGAAGATATGCAAGTGATGTAGATATTAACTGAAGAATTTATGCAGGATGCAACTCCCTGCTGAGTGGGTGCCTTGCTTTGACTCAGCATCAAGAAATTTTACCTCAAACTGTCACTACAGCACCTAATAGGTGCCTGGTTTACCTGAAGATCATTTTCTGTTGTTTTCAAATAGCATAATTAATTACATATGAGGAAGTAAGTAGATGAATGCGAAAGCAGGTAGATCTCTGCTCTCCTCTCACCTTTACTACACAGCAATTTGTTGCACACATGAAACAATAACGTCAACTTTCGTGCAACTCTTCCCATAGCTTACACTGGGTATGCCAGTGGGAAAATGTTCAGCGGCGAAGGCACCATATGTTTTCAAACACTTGTATGCTGCTTTGGTTAGGGGAAGCTTTATAGTCAGTCCATTGCTCATTACAGTCAGCACGGCTGAAACAATTATGTATCATCAACTGTAGAAGGTACTTTCATTGGTAGAGAGTAATACTATCTCAAAAAAAAACCCAAACAACATAAAAAAGACGCAAGCAGCAGCCATTTCCTAGATCTGCAGCTCTAAAAAACTCACCCTCAGTTCTGAAAACACACAGTAACTGCAAATACACGCCTCGGGTTCAAAACGAGGTACACAAACTATATAGTGTATTGGGGGATGTGGAGTGATCTGATGCTTACAGATGACTCACCCAAGGAAGAAAAGACACAAGTTATTCTGAGGCTCCACACTTTACTCAACACTATTAAGCAGTCAGAGATGTAAGGCCTTAATGGATGATGGTAGCACAAGAAATTGAACCCAGGAGCCAGTCACTGTTCAATGCCCAACAGCAAAATTTATTAGGATTCAGATTTGGATTCCAGTTTGCGATTGATCACTGTCACCAAAGTTCAAGACTCTCTTCACTTTTCCTAGGAGCACTGCTGAAGATGATCCTCCACTGTTTCTTCAGTCTGAACCACAGAGAAGGTTCCCATTACTGTGCTTTTTATTCACCTCTCCTTTCTTTTTTTTAAGGGTGATTTTCTGAAGCAATTTGCCAATTTTTTTAATCTGATTTCTGTCTAGCACTATTTTCCCTGTTTATCTACTGTTTTATTACATTCTGTCTGTTCCTTACCCCACTCCCACTGTTTCTAATCCTATGCTTTTCTAGCTCTGATTTACTCTACTTCCATGTCCTCTCTTCCTTTCTTTTTTAATTTTCTCATGTAGAAATCACATTTCATAATCTTTTTTGGCAGAAAGATGGAGGAGTCTTGTACTTGCTGGTGTGTAGATGCTTTCCCCATAAGTCCAACATCTTTTTTATCCAGCCACTAGAAGAAGTTAATTCCAAAAGCAGATTTAGTGGTACATACATGGTTATGTACTATCTAGTTAAAGCAAAGATATGCTTTATTTAGAGAATTTTAAAATAGAGACTAAATGTCTAGTCTCCTATTTGACTAGTTGATCTTCTACTGCATCTGTATTTTTTGAATCTCAAATTCCAGCCAGCTAGTTAGTTTATTTCTTAAACTCCTAGCAGTGGAAGTTTTAAAAAGAGCCATAAATGAAAGGGAATAAAACAGAATACAAACCTAACACAGAAACTCCCTCATGGAACCTTAAAACTGATCAGTGCCACTTTCTGTAAGGTTCAGATCAGATGTGATCATCTGGAAAGTCGGTCTTCCACAATAAATGTCAAGCAGCATGATTACCCAAAAAAGGCAAATGGTATATGAGCTTTGCAAAGCTCAGTGTGAGAGGTCCTTACCCCTCCTATGACTATCCTCTGATAGAAACTGGAGGAGGACAAAATGTGCCAGAGGGAAACACTGATTCCACACAATCAATAATTTTGATTTTCATGCTGTCACAATTCAGCAGTAAATTAGGAATCAGAGGATCTACCAAGATGAATGCCAGATGGTTCATTATGAAATATACCAGCTGTCCTTTTTCCTCCAATGTCTCATTTTAAACTGGTGGAAAATTAAGTTACTTTAATCTACCCTGTACAGCTCTATAATAAAAACGTACACCAAAATAAAGGCTGAAATATCCAGCTATTCACTGGATTCACCGAGTCTACCATCATGATGCCATGTCGTGTCACTCAGCTACATCAGAAAACAGATTACATATTTCCACTGAGGTACCTCTGCTCTCAACACTATACCGGCCCTTGTCTAACAGAGTTCATAGCGTCAGGGTAGACAAGCAGACGAACAGCTGCCAGTATAAACTGGATTAACACCTAGACACTGAAGTACCAAGGACGCAAGTCGAATGCGTACATTGTACCTCAAGCCTAACAATGGCAGTTAGCATGATTCTGATCAGATGTCATGTCAAAGGTGGCTCCTGCATTAAGTGCCTGGGAATGGAAAGCTAAGGCAGTTTTAGGGGAACATATGTGACCAGTTTGAGTCAAAACTCCCCAGTTCAACAGATCAGCAACACATCTATTTCCAAAACACCCTTGTATTTGAACGGAAAGCAGGGGGTAGAGAAGTTACTGAAAAATCCTATCTACGTGTACTATCTTTGGGTGCTACCTTTGCAAAACCAGTAGCTCAGAACTGTTAATAAACAAATCCTTAGGGTTATAAAAGGATACTTTCTTAGACATATTGGACTAAAACCTTCCTCATTTCATTTTAATTGTATTGCTTAAGGGATTAATTTGGCACATTTTAAGAATTTAACAGTCTACACATATTCTTCAGAGCTCAATCTCAGTTATTACAGCACAGTCAAACTCTTTCCATGAAGGTTTGCTAGAGATGATAACAAATATATCCCTCAGCCAAGCATGAAGATGTAAGCAGTGCAAAAAGAAGTGGTCCAAGGGGATGTTTTTCACATTGCCTCACAAAAAAACCCAATTAATTTTTCAAGTTAATTCTTTTCTGTTCCCTAGCTAAAAAGACTCAGTTCCTGTTGATAGGTGAATGTATTAGCAAAGTCTGAAATGCAGCCCAGTAAAAAATTTATATGATTTGTTCACCTGTGTAGCCGATTTATGTGTTTAGAAATTTCAATCCTTCAAAAACTTCTGGAAGGTTACCCAATAGATCTGCAGTTGCAATTTCTCCACACTAGTAATGTAAACTACATTAGTTGGAGGACTAAGTGCACACACTTACTCCTCTAAGAGGTTAAGGAAATAATAATTTAATGGACTTCACATAAATGTAGTCACACAATTTCCTTTTTCCCTCTTGGAAATTGCCAGGCATCTTTCAGTCTCCTGGTTATTCTGGGAAAAAAAAAAAAAAAAAAAGTTTTTAGGTACCAGGATTCCCGTTTTACTTTCAGACAATCAGTACCTCATATTTCTGTTACTGTGTTTAAGTGTCTAGGATGAACAAGAAACCAGTGAAACAAAGCAACAGATCAGCAAAAGTCGAATTAGTTCTAAAATTTAGATATGGCATTGAGATATAGGACTCACAAAACTCAAGAGAAACAAGCATTTATCTTTATTTCCAAGCAAGATAGAATTTAAAAATAAAGTTTAAACATTTCCTTGTAGTATTACTAATTCAAATTTTGTTGGAAGGTGAAAATAACTAATTTTCCCCCTTAAGCCATTTATGTTTTTTTAAAACTTATTTCCACTTTAATAAATGCAACACAGAATTTCTTTAAATAATATGTCTATGTATTAAAATTCTCTCTTCTTTCAAGTATTTTTAAAAGATGGTTAAATTGATCCACTTTGCAAGACAATGTTTATACTACCTCTTTTTAGCAGTATTGTAAACTGAATGCAATCTGGTTTTCAAAATAACCCACAGCTGCTTCAAAATGCCCTTTCTGAGGCTCTAGCCCTTTTTTCAAAGGACTTTCATGAAGAATGTCTTTAATTAGTATTCATTTCAAGTGCATTTTTTATTCATTTCATAAAAATCTGGCCTGACTTCTCATCATCGTAAATAACTGACTAAATACTGAAATCTTAAAAATTATACTGGAGAGCAGAAAGATAATTCATACGCTGTTTTCCAGATTTCCTTTACTACTGCTTTTCGGCATATCTTTTTCTTTCTTGTGTTGCTATCAAACTTAAAAGACTATGTTACACACTGGAGAAGGTTATGTTTGAACTGGTGAAGGTTAAATTTGTCCAGAGCTGAATGTTTTATGTAATACTAGCCTTGCAGAACAGTGACGATGATAAATGCTGTGCGGTTAACTCCATTTTATTGGGTCTTTTCTGTCCCAAGGACCTGAAGCACAGTACTGGGGGAGAAACTACCTATGAAATCTGTACTTTCTGCTTTGATTAGCTTTAGCTAGTCACACTTAAGCACGTACATGCAACCTAAGAAGATGATAAGCAAAAGAAAGTTAACAGCTTCCCAGCCTACCTGTTCCTTTGTCATCTATGAAGAGCTTTTGCTGAAAATCCAGTGTTCTCTGTCTCTATTTGGACAGTGATGTATTATCCCTACTTTTAGATGGAGACACAGAGATGAAGTGAGTAAAGTCACATAGTGAGCCAATGTCAATGGGTAAAATATGCCTTTACTCTTCAACCACTCTTTTACATCCACAGTACTGCACTTCTAGAAAGTAGTGACACAAACCATTTTATTTTTGTGCACAGGTCTCAAACTGGGACACATGAAATGTGAACACCACCAAGCACTAAGTCGGAGTGAAATTAATAAAGCACTTAATCTCTCGGAGACCACCTGTGAACAGACAGCGACTGCTTGTAGGATACTATCATTTACCAACCACGTGTAGTTTTGTTGATTGCATTCTTGACATTAAAGTATCACCTTATTAAGTATAATCGTTTATGATTTTCATAGCACTCACCATTTAGATTCAATCTTTGTACAACATTGTTTTTGTAAGCTGATTTCTACATGTTCACATTAACACACAGTGAATGGTCCTGAAGCTTTGGTGTGCTCCATTCACGTTGAAACTATCATCACATTTGAAGCCCAAACACCAACTTTAGCTGTTTTTCTCACTATTTAGTCTAATTATTTTTTTCCAAACTCCAGTCCTGAGAAACTGTGTTATCTGAAATACAAAGCTTACGTAAGCTATGGTTATAGAAACTAGAGTATCGCCCCTCAATTTTGGAGAGCCTTTGAAGTGCTGTGGACAAAGGAGGTAACGCAGCTTCGCTGAGGTGGGTGAAACACCTGAGTTTCAAGGTGAAACACCTGAGTTTCAAGGTGAAACACCTGAAAAAAGTGTGTTTTTTCAGGTGTTTCACCTGAAGAAAAAACAAAAACAAAAACCCAGAGGCTGGGCAGTCTGAGGTTTTCCTGGGCAAACCCAACGTTTGCCGCCATTTGGCGCTTCACAGGCTTTGGTAGTTCCACACAGGACCCCGGGTCACCCGAGCCCGCGGCTGCGGCCAGGCCTAGCGGCCTCTTCCCCCGCAGCCGCTGCAGCGCCGGGCTCAGGGCCGTACGGCGCAGCACCACGGCTCCCAGTCGAACCAAGAAGCGGCCGCCCGGCCGAGCTCTGCCGCCCAGAGCAGCGGCGTCTGCAGGCTCCGTGCTCGGCACGCCTCAGAAGAGGGGCTTCCGCCATGAAGGTGGCACCCTTGGCCCGGTAAGAGGACGAGCACGGTAAGGCAGCGACAAGGACCCCTCGCCCCCGGCCCGTAAGTGCTGACACGACAG
>NW_010295653.1:0-15162 GCF_000700745.2 Antrostomus carolinensis
AAACCATTCTATGATTCTATGATTCTACATGAATCTTACAGTGTGGTTCTTTAAGTAAGGCACTTTGAAAATAGGATTTACTGTTAGAGTGGAACACCAGAGGCTGTTACACCACTAAACAGAGAATAAACAGGGAAGAAAGCCTGTGTGAGAATGCCATGAAAGTGGGTATAAATGAGGGAGGGAGTAAACTCTTGCTTCCAAACAAAGACTTTGGCATTTGCCTGTAACAACATGCAGGTGTTTTGCCAGCACAAAGAATAGGATTGAGAATTGGAAATCTCCATCTCTGTGTTCGTCTTTCAGCCAGCTTCCACGCATACACATTTTCATTCAAAATCACTACCAAGCCGTTTATGATAGATGTGTGCCAACTGCGCTGTTTTATGTAGCCATGTAAGCCAGATCATTGTGACCTGATGTGACTCAGTTTTTTAAATGGGTGCGCCTTCAGAATTCTCATTTTCTTCAGTTCAAAGTGAAACACTGGGAAAAGTATTGAAATGGATCTGAAAACAGCGGAGCATTCTTATGCAGAGGCAAGAATGCCATTCAGGCAAACACTAGAATAAAATCTGTCTTGGTTGTGTTTTTCAAAATGAGTCTGAAATGTTCGTTGGAAAAATATCAGGGATCTTAGACTTAAATGAACTAATTCACATGCTCTGATTTTGCCTGTATCTGTAGTATTGGGAAATGAAATAATAGATTCTAAGTGCTCTGTTCCTGAGATTTTATTTCATTTTTTGTTATCTGCATGTACATTTATTTAAGAATGTATGTGAAGTCTTTTTTTTCTCTCTTTTTTTTCTCCATCTTTCTCTTTCTCCTTCTCCATATTTCTCTGTAAGTCTTATACCTCTGTGTGAATTTAAAACTTGTTAGAGATAAGGAGAACAATTAGTGAAAAAGATCCTCTTTTGGTCAAATATGCTACTGTTTTTCTTGGATTATAGAATATGCCTTATTTATATATTCAGCTGTTTAGGTATGTTCTTATGCATAGATAATAGATGATTATGCATTTTATTCTTGTTTCCTCAAATGCTACTGAACAAATCAACAGTAAAATTTTCTAAGGTTGTTCAAATTGAGGTCAAATGATTTCAGCTTCATAAATCCTCTTTGTCAGTACAAGATGTTTTGATACTTATTTGAAATTTGTCAGTCTTTCTCTCCAGTACCTCTACCTGGTTTTAGCTTCATCTGAGATTGAGCTCAACATTTTAGAGTTGTCAGAATTTATAATCAGCAGTTGGTTTTGTGCAATACCACTTACCAGTGGTGCTGGGTTGATTTGTTTTTCAGACGTTCCTACTACAATAGATACAAATAAAAATGACTGGGTTTTTTTCCCATGCCAGCCTGAGAGAGGGTTGGTGTTTTTTGGGTTTTTTTGGTTTTTTGTTTTTTTTTTAAATAAAGTAGTTGATGAGGGATTTCCTTCTGATGAAATTAGATTCAGTAGCATAATTAATGAAATAACCAGGAGGAGATTACCCAAAATGACCTTTCAGCCTGAATCTTTATTTGAATGGGAAAAAGATTTTTTTGAATGTGCTTCCAGATAGTATCTGCATTTCTTAGAAACTTGCAGGGCTTTTTGTGGGAAACCCCCAAACTATTTTTGTGTGGCTTTGGCCAAAAATATTTGGTTTTCTCTTACCAAATTTCAAAAAGGTTGAATAGTTGGCTTTTCTGAAGGAAAGGCAATACTTTCCATAAAAAAAAAAAAATCCTCATTTTCTTTCTAGTGCTGCTTTTTTTCACATTTCTGACAAGCAAAAGAGTACAAAAGTACCTGGAAGTACAGCTGTTGTATCATGAAATTTGAAAGTTAAAAAAAATGATTTACGGTCTTTGAGTTTTTGCCTGCTGCAGCACCAGTCAGTGCCAATATATTAAGGTCACACTTGCACTTAAATGCAAGTGCAGATTATTGTTTCTGCCACTGCATCATTGCAAATACCATTATGGTTTATTACCATTGATACCAATCACTGAGAAACAGAGGATGTGGATATACAAACAATCTATACTATTGCCAAAAGGGGTCAGCTGCCCTTTTCATACCCCTCCCTTGTGATTGCTTGAGTGTTCAAGTGAGTGCAGAAGGTGTCAGATGAGGAAACGTTGCCAACTGAAAACTAATAGTGAGAAAAAAGGAAAATTAATGTGGACATGAGGAAGTGGCAGGAGAAGGTACCAGAGACCACATAGTTTGGTTGAAGTATGAATCTATATTGCTTTGAAATTACAGTGCAGTGGTGTTACGTGCTTGAGATTACGCAGTCTTGGTGCCACAGTGAATTACAGATATTCAGTTGTATGGGGCAGTTCTGGTTGAAAACCTTCTTTGGACTATACCTGCTGGATAGTGTATTCAGCATAAGATAACAACCCTCATCATGAATCTTACTCCTGCGTGAGTGAAAGAGGTTGTGTAGTTGAGGGTACAGATGTGGATTTTTGCCTTCTAATGTCCTTCATTTCCTACAGAAGGTGCCCACATGTTTTTTAGCTAGTCTGTGTTGCCCTTCCTAGACAGACAGAGGGGGTACTTGGATGCTTTTTTTCCCATTCTTGTTTCAGTGGATTGTGGGGATACTTTTATAGAGCCTGAAACTGCTTTGCAGAAGTTTAGAGTACAATATTGCTGCTGTTCTGCCTGCTCCTTATTTTAAACCAAAGGATTACATCCCCTGACTTCCTTAAATCAGGGTTGGAGTCTTCAGTTATGACTGAAATGAAGATGAAAGCTTAAATGCAGGGATTAGATAGTTAAGCTGTGGGTTTAGAAAATACCCATTTTTGCCATCAGATAATTTTGTGATGTTTTTGTAAAGAAGGCTCTTCAACAAAAACTGGAAGGAATTCAGCCATGAGGAATTCCTGCAGTGAGAATTTGAGATGTTTGGGAAATCAGGAGTGAACTGAAACTGAGGTCTTAGAAATGGTGGTATTTTTTTTTCTGGTGCCAAAAAGCAAGCCAAGTTATTTTGTCCTGAATAATCTGTAGATTTAATCTCTCTTGAAGTGCCCAAGGGGTTCTCTGACAGAGTTTTGGAATCTGTGGTTCTACTTGGTACTGTGTTTTACAGCTTCATAACAAAACTCTGAAGCTGATTTCTGCAATGGATAACGTGGAGTTCAGTGTATATTTGATCTCTTTTAATAAGTAGAAACCTTAACCATTCTGTAAACAAAGACTCAGCCCAGTGTGACTATACCTAAAAAAAAAAGTATTTTATTGGATTGTGGAAGTAGTGTATCTTGTGTCTTCTTCAGTTATTAAAACATAAGGCCTTAATTTCAGAACTATGAATAAAAAAGATGACAAAGAATAAGACTGGATTGGAAACTATGCAGCCTGTGCCTAACTCCAGTGAAAATAGTTATGGCTGAGTCGTTTTGATGGGAGCATGTACAGCAAATGATCTAGAATTCAATAAACATGTGTATTTAAACATATGGAGGCAATGATTACCTGAAGAATACATCAGGAAAGTATTTTAGGCTGTATAACTTTTTTTCATTTGCCATAATAGTGTATACTATTGTATAGATTTTCTTCCTTTTTCCAACTGTCTAAGAAATGTGGAGACCAGAATCAGCTTCTTCTCTAACTTCCCATTGGAGACTGAACATGGTGTGTGTTTCTTCAGAATCCAGCCATTCTCCAGCACATCTGCCAGTAGTGGACATTGACCTTCTCATTCTTGCTATAGGCAGACATCATTCAGTTCAGGAAATATAAAGGAGATCACACAGAGCTGGCTTAGCTCAGCAACAGTGACCCTACAAGACATGGCCTTGAAAATCTTACTGTGCTGTAAAGTCAGGATCTCTGTTTGAACATTTCCATTGCATACCGTCTTTGGCATGGCAATTTACTCTTTGCACTTTCCTTCTTTTTTATCTATACATGGGACTAACAGTAGGAAAAGCTAATGACCATATATGTATTACAGATATTTTGAACTTGCAGTGTCTCTGAGATATTTAAATAAACAAAGGTAGGGCAAAATAGAGAGGTAATGCCTTTTACTACGAGAAATGGTAGAACTGGAAAGAAACAGAAACTCACATGATGAAAGCTTGTCACTTTTTTCCAAGTTTAACATCAGTTGCTCCAGTGATGTCTGCAGCAATATACATTCACTATTTTTTTTTTTTGTTACTATTAATGATTTATTAAGTTTAAAGATGGAACGCAAAGTAATTAAACTATATGCATTGTGTGGATGTTGCAATATGAGGCTATCCTGAGGGACATAGAATAATAGAATCATAGAATCATAAAATGGCTTGGGTTGGAAGGGACCTTTAAAGGACATCTAGTCCAACCCCCCTGCATTGAGCAGGGACATCTTCAACGAGATCAGGTTGCTTAGAGCCCTGTCCAATCTGACCTTGAATATTTCCAGGGATGGGGCTTCTACCACCTCTCTGGGCAACCTGTTCCAGTGTTTCACCACCCTCACTGTAAAAAATTTCCTCCTTATATCTAGTCTAAATCTCCCATCTTTTAACTTAAAACCATTATCGCTTGTCCTATCGCTACAGGCCCTATTAAAAAGTTTGCCCCCATCTTTCGTATAGGCCCCCTTTAAGTATTGAAAGGCCACAATAAGGTCTCCCTGAAGCCTTCTCTTCTCCAGGCTGAACAAACCCAACGCTCTCAGCCTCTTTTCATAGGAGAGGTGCTCCAGCTTTCTGATCATTTGTGGCCCTCCTCTGGACCTGCTCCAGCAGGCCCACATCTTTCTTGTACTGATATGATCTTATGGAATCTGATACTATATTTTAGTTTGTGTATCTATCATAAAAAGTATTTGGAATAAACAGTAGGAATTTTGTGACTGTGGTATTTTACTAGGAATATATATCCTTGAATATGTATTCAGGTGAGGGTGAAACATATGAACAGTGTGATGTTTGTATTGAGTATCCTTATTTTGAGAACTACCTGAAGTTATGTGTCTGACCCCACCACTACCATGTGCCATAGTAGAAATCCTGGTTCACTGAAGTGTTAAATGAACTGCAATTCAGGAAACTGTTTCTTTGCATTCCATTTTCTCTGTTTTTAATAAATCTTGGTTTTGGCTAGGATCACTCTTGCCTAGGTAATTTTACAAAAATGTCTGTAGAATCCTGAGAAGCTCATCAGCTTTATGAAGAAGACCTGAAGAGTTTCCAGAACTTAAAAGTTCCTCTCAGTGCCAATCACTAGAGAGGAAAGAGATTATTATGTTATGTTTTAGTATATTTTGCATGCCATCAGGCTACAGTGAATAAATTGCTTCACCAAGGGCAAATCTGGTGGCCTTTTATGATGGGGTTACAACATTGGTGGATAAGGCTAAAGCAACTGATGTCATCTACCTGGACTTGTGCAAGACATTTGACACTGTCCCGCATGACATCCTTGTCTCTAAATTGGAAACATGTGGGTTTGATGGATGGACCACTCGGTGGATAAGAAACTGGCTGGATGGTCACACTCAAAGAGTTGTGGTCAACAGCTCAATGTCTGAGTAGAGACCAGTGACGAGTGGTGTCCCTTAAGGGTCGGTATTGGGACCGGTGCTGTTCAACATCTTTGTTGGAGACATGGACAGTGGGATTGAGTGCACCCTCAGCAAGTTTGACGACAACACCAAGCTGAGTGGTGCGGTTGACACATTGGAGGGATGGGATGCCATCCAGAGGGACCTTGACAGGCTTGAGAGGTGGGCCTGTGCTAACCTCATGAAGTTCAACAAGGTCAAATGCAAGGTCCTGCACCTGGGTCAGAGCAATCCCAGACATAAATACAGAATGGGTGATGAGTGGATTGAGACCAGCTCTGAAGAGACGGGCTTGAGAGTGGTGATGGATGAGAAGCTCAACATGAGCTGGCAATGTGCACTTGCAGTCCAGAAGGCCAATAACCATATCCTGGGCTGCATCAAGAGAAGCGTGTCCAGCAGGCTGAGGGAGGTGATTCTCCCCCTCTACTCTGCTCTTGTAAGACCCCACCTGGAATACTGTGTGCAGTTCTGGAGCCCCCAACACAAGAGAGACATGGACCTGTTAGAATGAGTCCAGAGGAGGCTACGAGGATGATCCAAGGGCTGGAGCACCTCTGCTGTGATGGCAGGCTGAGAGAATGGGGGCTGTTCGGCCTGAAAAAGAGAAGGCTTAGGGGAGAACTTATAGTGGCCTTCCAGTACCTGAAGGGGCCTACAGGAAGGCTTGGGAGGGACTTTTTACAAAGGCAGGTAGTGATAGAACAAGGGGTAATGGCTTTAAACTGGAAGAGGGTAGGTTTAGATGAGATATTAGGAAGAAATTTTTCACTGTGAGGGTGGTCAGACACTGGAACAGGTTGCCCAAGGAAGTTGTGGATGCCCCCTCCCTGGAAGTGTTTAAGGCCAGGTTGGATGAGGCTTTGAGCAACCTGGTGTAGTGGAAGGTGTCCCTGCTGATGGCAGGGGGGGTGGAACTAGATGATCTTTAAGGTCCCTTTCAACCTTAACCATTCTATGATTCTGTAAGTAAAAAGATGCAGAAGCCGAAAGACTAAGAGGAGGTTGAAAGCTGTTTTTTTGTGAGTGGCAATATAATATGAAACAAGATGAAAAATTTCTAATTTATGCTTGGCTGAACACCAGTAAACTCTTGTAGCACATGAGGAATGCCATCCCTTGGCCATCATGGCAGATGGAGCGTTAGTCACAAAAGGAGCTATGTGACTTGCTGATTATATCTGTACAGGGGAGATCCTCAGATGGTTTGTTAGGATGCATCCATGTCTGGCTGGACTTGCCAGAGCTGTGTAGAACAACTGTTGCATTTTGCAAGGGTAGCACTTCCTCTGCAATAACGTAACTCTGACCTGTGAAAAAGCTATCAGAAATTCTGGACTTGTGTGTTGCAGGTGGCATTTCAAATGCTGTGATATCTGGGTGCCAGATTGATTAGAAATGTTTCTGTAGGTTTAACCCAGAAATCTGAGTTTGCCAGTTACTGTCACAGATAAGGTCTTTTCAGCACTTGTTCTAAGCACCCTCTTGGTAGTGGCTAAGGCAGAAACTAATGGCTTGAGAAAAGGAATATAAAGCCATTCTTACTCCTGTTATATAAAAGACAGTATGTCTTATTTCCTATCTGGTAAAAAAAAAATCTCTGAATAAACACAGCTGTTGAATATCTTGAAGTAGAAAACAAATGTCTTCTTCGTGTTTTGTGATCTATAGCTTTAGTATTTCAGCCTCGTTGCATAGTAGCTGATATGCATTTAGCACTAAGCTAGGTTGTGTGGTGTGCTCGAAGATGAAGTTTAATGTATAGGAAGTATCTGTTCTAGTGGCTACTTCTAGCCTTTTTGATAGATATTTCTGTGGGGTAGAATACATGGCATAATTTCTGGCAGGTCTTTCAGTAGTACAACTTAACATCGAATTTATAACTTGATTAACACTTTCATTCATTGTGTGACCTGATCCTGACAGGACCAGATAAGGTTCAGGTAGGGTTGTAAGGTGATGCATAGGTTATAGGACATATAATCAACTTGATATACACGTGCAATGTGATATGTGATTGATATATGTGAGCTGGAACATATGTGTGAATGTCACATATAGGGAGAATCACACTTCCTAGAACATAGAAATTCAGCAATTAGTCTCAGTTCTTTTAGTCTGTGTATCTACTTGAACTTAGTCACTTACTGAATTTTCATGTGAAATTAAATAAACAATTCAGACTTTATTTGTACTTGGTAGAAAGTTCCAGCCTCTTCTTTCCAGTGAAAACTTTGCCATTAGATCTTTCTGAATAACTAATTTTTCACTTTACTTACTGAATTAAAAAATTAAAAAAATATTTCAGATTGACTCAAAGTTTTTTTATCCCACTGTAATAAAAACCCAAATGTAATGCAAGTAAAATATTGTTTCTGCTTAAATTAAACATTTTATGCACCAAAATACTTAATTTCATATAACTGGGTTTTTTTTAATCCTCTCTTTAACACTGAGTTATTAAATTTAAATTAATTTTAAAAGAAAATATTTCTTTTGAAAAGAAAAAACAAACCATTTTGTTGAAAAAGAATCCAGAGAAAACATTTAAATATTTTCAAGGCTTATATGTCCCTCTCTGCTATCACCAGCTACATTTTCCAGCAAATATAGGTTGAATTACAGGTGATTCCTTTACCTGTCCTGGTCATTTTCTGATGGCTGCTTATCGTCATGTGGTATGTTTTGCAAAGTTTTCAGAGAATTGTGATGCATGCATTTTGTGCATCTGAAAAATAAATACATGTGAAGGCCCTTCCTATCTATGGTTGGTGTAAGCTGCTGGATAGGCTTGTTTTAATCTTAAAAATCTTTTGTTCACAGGGTGAATGATCCTTAGGCTTGGTTTTCTGGGCTTGGAAGGGAATCAGAACAACACTGTGTTGTCTTGTCTTCTGTCTCCACTACATTTCAAGTCTCCATTTACATTAGTTGACTTTGGGAACCGTGAAGTGCTTGAGAGGATTAGAGAAGGCAGAAGAGGAAAAATTTGAAGCATGTATTGAGTAAGAGAGGTTGGCTGAGGAGAAAGATTTCGGAGCTTGCTGTGTTTATGGACAAAAGCATCGCAGATTTCATTTGAATGGGCTGGGGTTCATAAACCTGTGTAGCCTGGAATGCAGGACCCATTTGAATGGATCTGAATTTCAGTGCAAATGTTTTCTCCAGCTATTAAGATAACACTTCAAGAGTTAGTGGTAAAATAAATTTTTATTTTTACTTGTAAAGGACTCATTTAAATTGACAAGCATACTTAAAACTGCAGATGGGCTCAAGCTGAAAACTAGAGTGTGTGAAGCCTTTCCAAGTTCAGGCAGGTCAGGATCCAAGGCTTCTCCTACTGTTCTGGCTTTTGGTTGCTTTTAAATTCCTCTTTGGTTCTTTAGTATGTCTTGTGAAAATCTAAGATGATGGGAACAGATGGTCACAAGGGATTTCCGACTGTTTGAATGGTTATTTCATGAGAACTTGAGCCCTGACTCGTAAGCCAAACCCAGTGTCTGTAGATGCCTAAAGGCTTTCTTCTCTACTCTGCTCTCCCCCTCTACTCCACTCTCATAAAGCCCCACCTGGACTACTGTGTGCAGTTCTGGAGCCCCCAACACAAGAAAGACATGGACCTGTTGGAACAAGTCCAGAGGAGAGCCATGAGGATGTTCCAAGGGCTGGAGCATCTCCTACGAGGACAGGCTGAAAGAGTTGGGGCTGTTCAGCCTGGAGAAGAGAAGGCTCCGGGGAGATCTTATAGCGGCCTTCCAATACCTGAAGGGGGCCTACAAGATAGCTGGGGAGGGACTTTTTACAAAGGCAGGTAGTGATAGAACAAGGGGTAATGGCTTCCTGTGAGGGTGGTGAGACACTGGAACAGGTTGCCCAAGGAAGTTGTGCATGCCCCCTCCCTGGAAGTGTTTAAGGCCAGGTTGGACGAGGCTTTGAGCAATGTGATCTAGTGGAAGGTGTCCCTGCTCATGGCAGGGGGGGTTGGAACTAGATGATCTTTAAGGTCCCTTCCAACCCTAATCATTCTATGATTCTGTGATTCTAAGCCCATATCTCCAGGTAGGACAGGTTCAATTCTACTAAATTTTCCAGTATCCAACCAAAATATATCTCTTTTCAAACACTTTGCTTGAACCATTTCACAGTGAGCCTGAACTACTTTCATCTCCAGTGTGATGACTACCAATGAAGAGACTTCAATAGTTGTTCCTTCTATTTTTGGATATGGTGGGAAGATCATTATCATTATACACATATAATGCCATTCAAAATGCAACTGTTCATGCTATAGGCGTGGCAGTCTTCTGAGCGTTGCCTTTCTTATTGAACAGTGTTGGAGCAGTAAATAAAATCTGGTAAAATCCAGTAGCCAGAAAGACTAACTTAAGGAGTGACACACACACACAAACTTGTTTTGATTTCAGTATTCCTCGTTTGACAAGTGTTTACCTAGACAATGTGTAGTCAAAATGCACATTGTCATTTTCTGCAACCCCAAGTATTTGATGTGTCAAAATTCTTGTGAAAACAGATAAACAAAATCTGAAATTTCCAGATGGACATCTGTACTGCAGGCAATCTACCCATGATTCCAGTTTGAAAATGCTTTAAATCACTTGTTATAATACAAGCACGTTTATCAAAATATTAGGACTTGTATCACAGCAAACTTACTGTAACATTGAAAACAAATGTAGTGTCTAGTCGAATAGGTTATGTGTTTTGATTTTGTTGTATCTGATTTTATATAGTCCTCCACATTGTATTAGATGCCCTGCCACATGAAAACAGTACAAAATATATCCTGATGAGCCCAACACAGGCAGATAGACCAAAAATATCCTTGGCAGCAGGGGGTCTGATATACTCATGTTCTGGCGAAATTGGGAAGAATGCTTTTGAGTACATTTCCTGTGACTTGTCTTCTAAACTTCTTATACTTTTCCATGAGTACATTGAGAAGTAGCCTGAATTCCCAAAGCTTTATTTTTTAGGGAAAGTTTTATGTGTAGTTGTTATCTTTGTCATTTTACGTACTTCAAAGTGCAGTCTGAAGTATCATAGTTGTAGCTCTCTATGTGGTTTGAGAGATGTGGTTTACAGATACTGAAAGACTCAGGAGTGAGCCTTAGAAATGTAGATACCCAGAAATGGAAAGTGCAATCAGTTTATGCGTTTTTTTTCCTTCCTCCTTTATTCGTATCCAACTGTGTAGCTTAGGTATACCTACGTAGTACAAATGCAGAGTAGTGATCCTCAGTTCCCTACAAGGATGACTAGTCCTTTCTACCTGTTCTGGTCCCTGTTCATCTTTGTGCACAACCTAACACAGCGCACTGTCTGCAGCTTATTGTTACCTTGTATAATTATATTAATATGTCCCTACTTCTATTGGAAATATTTTGCTTTTGCTGTGGGCTAGTATCGCATTGCATTTTATCGTTGTACTGGTGACTCATAGTAATCTTGTGATTAATTTCTATGTCCAGGTCTTTTTCTTGATCTGTCAGTTCCACCTGATCAGAACCTTTTTTATAATGGTACTTATTAGTCACAGTACACTTGGTGAAGAAATATGTTGGCTATCACATTCAGGAATAAATGGGTCCTACCATATTTAGTAGCATGTTTTTTCCAGTCTGTGTCTAGGAGATTTATATGCCCACACAGTGATACAATTTCTGATAGCCATTTTCTCTTCAACAAAATATGAATTATTTTGACCTTAAAAGCTTCAGTTTTATCCATGTTACTGCAAACTTTTACTTGCAGAAATGGTCTTTATTAAACTATGGCAGTATTCTATTCCCGATTTTATTTCTAATTTTTAGAAGAGTATCGTGTATTTTAATTTCCATGTTCCAATCATGGTTGGTACTCCACCATGTCTTGTTATGGCTCTACTATCTGATTTCATGTCCTGCTGTATTGGTTCCACTTCCTCTGGTTTGCCCTCTTGCCACCTTTCATTGCTTTCCAAACAGCTAAGCTACCTCTCTTGTTACGTCACCAACTTCAACTTCATCATGTATAATTCTTTCAGTAACTGAACTGTCTTCATGACTACTCCTATATTATCTGCTTATTTTTCTCTTTGCTGCTTCTGCTGATTTTTTTTTTTTCCTTATTACTGAACCCTTTAAACTACTTTTCTTTTGCCTGTGTAATAAAAATAAAATCAGGTTTGGAGAGTTGAACACAACTCTTTTCCAGTCTTCTTCCCTGGGCCTCTTAGTTTAAAGCTCTTCTGAATTGTTATGCCAGTTTGAATCTTACAAAATCAGTCCCTCAAGTACTCAGGTAGAGGCCATTATAAGTTGCCATTTTATCTGAATGCTTCCTTAGATATTTATTTTATTGTTTTATTTTATTGAAAGTATTTGTTGGGCCTGAATCATAACAATGATTTTTTTTCCTGTGGCAAGAAATTAAATTATTTGTAGAAATATCATTTACCACAAAAGCATGTAAACAACTGATTCCCTCCAGTTCAAGAAACAGCCCCTGTAGAGAGTGTACAATGTCAAGAATCTTGATTTGGCAGCAGCATTATTCAATGTAAATCTCATGCAAGCCACAAAGCCATTTTGGCTGCCACTTCTCAGAAAGATGCTTGTGGATTTGGAGTTTATGCTGACAAATCTTCTCCTTTCCATCATCCTATTCCAAAGAAATATCCCTACGGAAATACTTCTAGAGAGACATACAACCTTCAGCTGGCAATATTTTTTCTTTGGATGTCTGGCTTTTTGCCAGGAAAGGCCATTTTTGATTCATCTGAGGGCAGTATGTATTTGTTGTATTTCTGATTTCTTCAGACACCTCTAACTGCTCATTCCAGCTGACTGAACAGCTGGCTTATTCTGAACAGAGCTATGTAATGCTTTTCTGTGGAGCAGATGTCATTGAACACCATCAGTGCGTTCCATTAAGTCTGCCAGATGTCTTCTGACTTAGTCAACAATTTTCCATTTCATTTAAGGGGCTTGGGAAGGCATAAGGGTCCACCAAAGTAGGAATACATTTGGTATAAAAGATTAAAGTCATGTTTAGTTTCACCTCCTAAATTCAGGCAACTCCCCAGAGACTACTACCATCCCAGCTATCTAGAATATCTGGATGGCAGCCCTCCAATTAAGTAGCTGCAAGAAGGGTTGCTGGCTTCAATAGATGTTACTTCTCTCCCAATGTTAGCAGTGGGTCGTCAACTTTTAGAAGAATTCTGCAATAGAAGATTCTGACACTTTATGATCACTTTTGATCCTCTCTCTTTAATGATTGGTTTGTTCGTACAAAAACTTGTGCTCATATTTGCAAGTGCAACTATTACCACTGAAAACAGAGATTAGGTTTCCTTATGTGCAAATCACCAGTGCAGATCCAAACTGAGAGTTCGTATCATGTATAACACTTCCACAGATCTTAACTTCTTTTGTATTTGGAAGTTTTGACCTCCAGAATGCTGGAAAACATAAAATTCCTCTTGTACTTCTTTCTGGGAAAAAAGTAGGGACTGGCCATTCTCCACTAGTTTGTTTTTTTGTTTTTCTCCCTATCCGCTTGCCCACAGACATTAGCATTTGACATTTTGGCAAACACAGGTGTATAATTCACGCTGATTGTTTTGTCTGCTTAAAAAGGTTTCTGTCTTTGGAAAATTTGGCCCTATCTGTTCATGGTCACTTTTGACAACTCTATGTATTTTTTTTTTTTTTTGTGGTTCCAACAGCCACTTAGTTGGCAAAAGTGACACTGTGTTGACACTACATTGGCCAAAAGCACTTCTGCAGTTTCAATTGGCAGGGTTATTTTCCAATTCCTTCCCTTGATTACTGGGATATGTAACATAACTTTATACAGCTTCCTTGTTTCAACCAAAAGATGGGAACATTTTGTTGAGAAAGTGAAGTGTGTCCTTTTTACGTACAGTTTATTTTGCATTTGAGGAGTTCTTGAAGCAGGATGTCCTACATCACTTCATAGTTTTAATAAGGAAGCTGTCAGATTTTATTTAACTGAACATTATTAAGTTAAAAGATACAAATACTTCAGTCCAAACTTTTTAATACGTATTTTCCAACAACTTGCTTCACCACATCAGTTCAGAATATGCAAATGTAACACACTTTAATTATACATAATGTGATGTAATGAAAAGCTTGTTAGTCTTCAGCACCAGTCAATAAAAGAAAACAACTCAAAAACCTTGAATATAATTTGTGTGTTTTTCACTTGTGTGCTTTTCTGTGCATATCTTAACATCTATTACATGTGCTTCCTCTCTTACCTCCTCTTATTTTTTTCTGTGGTGCTTTTTCTGATATACTCTGGGAATTCGAAAACAAATAGGTAGAGGGGAGGAGAGTTAAATAGTGAAAAAAGAGTTCCTGTCTTATACTGTTTTCCTTAAAAAGTGGAGACTGGCCCCTTTCTGATATGATCATTTCGTTTATTTAAAAATCTGTTTTCCTGGTAATTTTTCTTAATAGCTAGTTCCCTCCAGCTGAAATGCTGAAGGCAACAGCTTCCATGCCCAGAGAAATCACTTAGCACTGAGAAATGACTAATTACTTGTTAAAACAAGGATAGGTAAACTCATTGCTGTAACAATGAATTTTGTCTGATTATATTTTTCATGCATGTTTATTTCTGTAATGTTAATTTATATCTATATTTAATGAAAGGCTCAACTCCCCCATTCTTGCCTTGTTTGTCTTACCTTCTGAAAGCTCTGATTTCTTCACATTCTGATCTCTTAATCTTGTAAAAATTGTCTCAGCATGACATAAATCTCACACATATAAACTGTTCCGACTAATGTTCAAAAAGTGAAATGCAACTAAAAAAGTCAAAGGTGATTGTCTAATTACCTGCAGAATAATAAATAAACACAGTATAGTACTTTGATATAACAAGTTTATTTTACCTGCAAGAAGGTGAATGTGAATGTTAGGTAAAGTCTAGGATTGGAGAAGACCACACATTTTCATTCACAAAAAAACCCCTCATTCATTCAATATCAAGGAGCTGGCATTATTGACAGTAAATTTCTTTTAAGGTCAAAATTATGTATCTTTCTCCCCTCCTACTTTTTAATGATGTCTGGGATTTCAAAAGAACCTATGGGATTTAGCAAAAATTTTCCTTTAAAGGCAATTTGATTTGGGAGTCTAACTCTTCTAGGTTCTTTCAAAAATACAAGCTGTTATTAATAAATTATCATCCAATGCCTGTAACATTACATCAGACTTCAGCTTTTTTAAGTCCAAGAGACCATATGGGTAGCGTATTCGCAAGCACTTCTAATAACTTCTAGCTATCTTACCAAATATTTAAGTAATTTTTTTTAGGAGTGAGAGCTCACTAGTACTTTGCTGTTCATTCTAGGAATTTAGTCAAAGAGGAAGCACTCATTATTTATTGAACTACTTTATTGAACTACTAAGCACTGTAGTAATAATCTGATTTAACTGTAAAGGTATACTTATAAATAGAGACTTAATTGATTTCAGTATATCTAGTTCTTCATATCTAAAGGATTAGGAAGAAAATTGTGGGGTTGTGGGATTGAGTGCACCCTCAGCAAGTT
>NW_010295654.1:0-227 GCF_000700745.2 Antrostomus carolinensis
CCTCCACCCACCTCGTGGCGCTCGCCCTTGTTCTCGGTCAGCAGGATGATGGCGTCCGCCAAGGTGGTGGGCTGCGCCTCCACCTGCTCCACCATCACCAGGCGGGAGCTGTAGATGGCCAGGATATAGCTGGAATAATCGGTGGCCGGTCGGCTGCTGGGGGGGCTGGATGCTGTGGAGACACACAGAGGAAGGGGGGGATCAGTGAGACTGTCACCAAGCCCACA
>NW_010295654.1:365-722 GCF_000700745.2 Antrostomus carolinensis
GTGGGGAGGGCAGCCTTACCCTGGGCAGCGGTGGGGCCGGCCAGGGCAGCGCTCCAGTGGTTGAAGGCACAGCACACCACGGCGTACTCGCCCGGCTCCAGCATGATGTCGCAGTTGACGAACTTCTTGACGGCTCGTTTGCTGTGAGCCATCAGCCGGCCCAGGCTCAGCTTGTTCCCGCTGGTGAAGGTGGCCCGGAAAACCATGATGCACAGATCCAACAAGTGACTGTCCACCGTGTCCGACCTCCTGCACCGGGAGGGGGAGAAGGGTCACACGTCACCTGAGTGTCACCCTGCAGAGCACGGGGAGGCCACAGGCAGGACGGGGGATCCAGAGGCCTCCCGCTGCCCCAAG
>NW_010295654.1:759-1660 GCF_000700745.2 Antrostomus carolinensis
ACCATGAGCAGACCCCGAGAACTGGAGAGATGGCAGTGGGGGCCTGTCCCCAAGCTCTGCCACCCTGAGGGACGGCATGGGGCGAGAGGGCGATGTGTTTGGGATTTCTCCCGGGTCCAGGTCACTGCCCGTGCGCTGCCCAGCTCACCTGCTGCCCTCCTGGAAGAGGGCAAACTCCAGAGCAGCACGTTCCAACACCGTCAGCGACGTCACCGTCACCGGCCCGTTGGCCTTGTTGGGGAACATGCCCTGCACACGCACCTCGTGCCAGTCCGAATGGAGCTTGCAGATGTCCACGGAGTCAAAATACCTGCGAGGAAGCTGGGCTCAGCCCCGGCGGGGTTGTCTGTGGGTGCCCCCACACCCCAGCATGCTGCAGCTCAGGCAGCCAGGAGCAGGGGGCACTGGCAGGTCACCCACACCCTCCTGGCCCTGTCTGCCCCATCCTGACCCCCATGTCCCATTTTCTGTCCCCCGCCTGGCTCCCCTCCCCACAGCCCCTGTCTCCTGGGCTCTACCGTACTTGATGAAGTCGCTGTACTCCATCCAGAAGACGCCCTCGCTGCTGCCGTGGGGCATCAAGTCGTGACGCAACGGAGCCGGCCAGTGCGGCCACTCATCCGACCAGCTGCCGTTCCAGGAGAAGCGGCCCCAGGGGTTTCGGAGCCGAAGTAACCTGAGGGAAGGGGAAAAACGGTGTCAGAGGCCCAGGAGGAAGGAGAGCGCGAGGACAATCACCTCTGAGATGCTCTCCCAGCTCTGCAGCCCCAGCCAGCCCCCCACACAGGGCACCACACCACTCCTGCCCCTGCCCTTCAAAGCCCTCACAGATCCCAGACCTAATCTGCCACCCACACCATGGCCCCACATGCCCATCTGTCCTGGTGTGAGCTGGGCCAGA
>NW_010295655.1:0-1256 GCF_000700745.2 Antrostomus carolinensis
GTGTCTGACGTCAAACTTAGGACACAGCACTATAAATACAGCAGCTACTGGCAGTCACTAACTTCAGCAGGTACATTGAGCGGGGCTGCAGAGGACTCAGTGACCTGCCCACCAGCGATGCTCCCAGGCATGTGTCAGCCATATATGTGAAGCCTTGGATGGAACAGAACATCTTTTGGGGCAAGGTGGGGTGTCCCTGCCCAGAGGGGCTTAGACTTCACCTTGTCTTTGTGACAAGGTCTCCAGTTCCCAACATATATGCTATAATCAGCATCAAATGCTGTCAGAGAGTATGTGTTGCTTGTTGCTAGATGAATTGCATAGGGTGCTGAAGAGCACCCTGTCTCCCTGCTCCCAAAGATCCTGCTTCATGCTGGGAAAAGGGTCAGGAACTGTTTACTTAGCAACTGGGCAAGCAGTGAAGGGCAGGATGAGCCTCATACACCAATATATGTGCCCTGTGTTTATTTTAGCACAGAGCCCCAGCCCCATCCAGGTCTAGTGGAAGGTGTCCCTGCTGATGGCAGGGGGGTTGGGACTGGATGAGCTTTAAGGTCCCTTCCAACCCAAACCATTCTGTGATTCGATGATTCTATGATATATTGGCCTAAAATTATTTTTGAGCTCACTGCTAGCTCAGTTGGGGACAGCAGCTGCTGCCTAGTGCTAGAAATCATCCCTGTAAATTCATTGGTGCTGGAATTACAAACGCAGGATGAAGGCAAAAATTAATGGATTGTAAAACACTTCTGTATGTAAAGGATTTTGCTGTAGTAGTTGTACACACGCAGAACAGAAATAAACAAACATATGCTCATGTGGTTATATTCCTGCATACACACACACACATATTTATATTTATATTTACATTTATATATGTATAAGTATAATCACATTAAGTAACAGGTAACGTTGCAGGGAAAATTGAATTGTAAGGAACAAAGTTTGAAAAAAAATTTCCTGCGGCTCCATAACTCCACAGAAGGCACGTCTTCAGGAAGGCTTTCAGTGTGCTTGAGCTGCTCTACGATGCTTTTGTATTAAGGAGTGATTTTTTTCTCTCATTTTTGCAACAATGCAATAATTTGTAGGTTGAGTTCCTTAAGGCCTTCTCATCAGGAAGAATGAATTCCCTCCATTTCCAAGTCTTCATGAGCACTTCTCTCTCCCCTTCTGTCTCCCCCTCTTATCCCCAAGCGTGTGTCAATTTCACTCCAAATTCTGTCTGAAGTTCAGCAAGATTTGTTTTTTTTCTG
>NW_010295656.1:0-428 GCF_000700745.2 Antrostomus carolinensis
CGTTGCCGCCTCATGTTGAGCTTCTCATCCATCCGTCCAGGGCTCCCTCCTGCACCACTGGAGATGGCCAAACCCTTCTCAAAATGCCTGTAGTCTCTTATAAAAATGGCCTGTAAATCAGTGCACAGCACCTTCTCCCACTGCTTCCTTCATGAAGTGGGTCAATGTGCAGGGATGGATCCTGCTTCCCCAGCCCAAACTGGGAAGCTGCAACTGGGGGTTTCAAGACAAACACTGAACTGCCCTGATGCCTCTGCTGTGAGGTGGCTGCTTGAAGGTCTTTCTTATGGAGAATTGTTGGTGAAATGGCCCCAGCATGGAGCGATGGGGACTGACTGTGGAAGAGGAAACCAGTGGGTTAAATTCCTGGCAGCTGGATAGAAATGAGGATTTGCAGGAAAATGGGAAGTGACTGGAGGGGACATGGG
>NW_010295656.1:464-2082 GCF_000700745.2 Antrostomus carolinensis
ATGGGAAGAGCTTGTGTGAAGTATAGCAGGGACTTGATCTATAGGTGTTGACAGCGAACTGGGTAAGGTGTTTTTAAAACTGGTTTTGTTTGACAAGGTTTGGGTTCCTTGGGGTTGAGCTGAGGCTTCTGGGCAAGAGACCCACATCCATACAGGTGAAATGTTGGGGTGAAGCACATCCCTCCCTGCTCAGTGATGGAGGACTCTTGCTTGAGGTTAAAGTCTCTTAAATTTTAGCCAGTTAAAGAAGCAAATTGCCTCTGCACCAGCTGAGCTGAGGAAGTTCAGGGGCTTTGCAGCAGCTGAACTTGATGCTGAATCAAGGTGCAGCTCTCCCATTGCCAGTCAGATGCTGGATGGGGAGATTGGAGGGAACAGGAGACAACAGGGTCCCTGGTGATGATTTAATCTCAAAGCACTGGTTTAATTAAGGCAGCAACCCTTGGCTGCATCTTAATTTTCTGGGCAGACCTGACTTTGCAGCATGCAGGGGTCGAAGCTGTGGTGAGCAGCCTGCACGCACCTTTCTGCTCTCCCTCACTTTCTAGCTGAGAAAAATCAATGCAAAACCCTTCAAGATGCCCGGAAAGACCCGTTATCTCCCTATCGAGCAGGGGAGGTGAAGTTCAAACACAACCCCACCGCTGCGGCAAGGACGAGAGCTCCTTGTCAGCTCTTCTGGGGGTGGCTTAAAAAAACCCAACCCTTTCCTTATGGAGAAATAGAATTCTTTGGGTTTAAGGTAAAAAGAGCTTTGCTTGCCCCAGCTGAGGTGTGGAAACAGCCTCTGCCTGGGTCTGTGACTTGTTCTGCTTTGGGAAATGCATTTTGCAGAGGGGAAGGTCCTGATCCTATGTGTACATGTCCCTGGAAAGCAAGGGACAACCCACTGCAGCCTGTTTCTGCAGCTCATGAGGGGCTGCTGGGCTTTCTCCTTCTAATTTTTCCCATTAGTTGGGTGTTTTGAACTCAAATCTGAAGCTTGCTCTCATCCTTGCCCTCCATCCTCCCAACCCCACCAGTTGGTCAAAGGGAGAGCCAGACCCTAAACCATTAAATGCCTGAAAACTTAGTGAAAAACATCAGGTTGTGTGATCAGGCAGGTCCAGAGCAGCTTCCACCTGAGGAGGTTAAAAGTTATTGAATAACCAAAGGTCTTGGTCAGGCACCGGTTGCTGCCGGGGACTCTGTGGCTGCGCTGGCACCGGCTGCTCCGTGGGTATTTTGGTCACTCAAAACCACAAGCAAATTCCCCCCATCCCAACCCTGGGGAGCTCAGGGGGATGCCCTGAGTGGGGTGATGGGCAGAGCAGGTCCTTGGAGAGCAGCACGGTGCTGGGTATGGCCCAGGGAGGGGACAGGGACATTGCTGGGCCCTGGCAAAGGCAAATGCCACCGTGGGAAAGCTGGCTGGGACTGCGCAGCCGGCTTGGCGTGACACACGCAGCCCTCCTGCTGCAAAGCCCTTTCTCCTCACCGCCCAGCCAGCCCCTCGCCTCTCCCAGGGCTCCGGAGCGATGGAGCTGGTGTGTGACTTTGCTTTGCTCTTTGTTTTGGGGCTGAAATCCCACAAACTGGGACAGGGCAGGGGGGAGCGGGGCCTCGGCCAAGCGGCATC
>NW_010295656.1:2223-3528 GCF_000700745.2 Antrostomus carolinensis
GTGGGGACACGTATGGGGTCTGGCCGGGGATGGTGGGGACACATAGAGGGTTTGGCTGTGGGGGGACTCTATGTGACTGGGAGTGGGATGTGAGTGTGGCTGGGAGTGGGGTGTGAGTGTCTGTGGGTCCCACCCAGCTGGGAGGTTTCCAGGTGTTGGAACACAGTGGTTTATTCGGGATGAGATCATAGGGGTCAGCTCTCCCCCCACCTCTCCATGCCTTGCTGATCCCTTAGCGTGGGGGTTGTGGGGGGGATCATGACTTGTCTCCAGCCCTCTGGGTGTTTTCACCCATAGGTTCAAGCTTGGCCCTTGCACGGTGGGCCAAGCATCATACCAGCAGCATCTCTTTGGCCAGAGCAGGAGGTTAGCAGATCCCTCCTGGGCTGATGGATGAGGGTCCACAGGACTGTTTTATACCTTAAAAATCCCTCCCACGTGCATCTTGCTGCTCTTTTGGGACCTTGAGCTTCTCCTACATGCCCTGGGCTGGCAAAGTGTGCTCCACCTTGATTCACCACAGCGAATCTTTGAATTTTCAGCACAAGTTTGCATGGGTGAAGCAATGTGGGGCACAGAGGGGTGGCCATGGGGCCTGGGGAAGGGAGGAAGAAAAGCAGGTGGAGGGGAGGGGAGGTCCCTCCAGCCTGTGCAGCAACTTCTGCGGGGAGGCGTGTGTTCCTTCCTCCAGCAAGGATCTCATCCTGCAAACTGCCTCGGCACGCAGCTGCTCCGGCTTCCTGGGAAGTCCTATTCATGCCAAAGCAATCCTGGGCAAGGAGTGAGGGGGGGGGAATGACTAAAGTTATCCGGGGCTGCGTGTTGCTGCAGATGTGGGGTCCTTCCCCCTCCCTTTCCTTGCTTCTCCCTATTTTTTTTGAGGAGGGATTCGGAGACTGTGATCAAAAGCTGGAGCTGCCGTCCATCTGCTTCTGACAACCTGAGCGTTCACTGGCAGATTCTGAATTCAGAGTGTTGAATTCCTCAATAATTAGTAGTTTGGGGGGTTTTTTTGGTTTGTTTTTTATTTTTTTTTTTTTTTAAAGAAAAAACAAACCAAAAAACCCATCTGGGCTTTTTCATGATGGGGAATGAAAAGCCAAGGTGGGTGGGTGAGTGTGGGAGGGGGGGGGCAGGTGGATTTTCAGCCTTAGCAACCCAAATCTTGAAATATTACATCAGCTCCAAAGAGGTGTAATTAAGTAGGAAACAACTGAGCCCAGCTAATCTGTTGTGCTTGTTTGAGCTTAGCGGAGTGCAGAAAACAAACAGAGCCTGGCTGATGAATGAGACTTCTTAATTTTT
>NW_010295657.1:0-513 GCF_000700745.2 Antrostomus carolinensis
CTCTCCATCCCCACGACATCCCAGCTCCTCCCCTCCCAGCGCTCCCAGTCTCTCCCAGCTACAGGAAATGCCCAGGGCCCTTCCTTGATTCAAAGCTTCATCCACAACCGCTACAGCAGCTCCAAATCCCAGGCAGGGGGAGAAAAATCCCATTTTTCAGCCCCCCCAAAATGTTTTCGCCCCTTTCCCAGCGGTACCGAACCCCTTTCCCTCCCCAGGGCCGGGGCTGAGACCCGGGCAAGTCGCAGCAGGGATGACCGGGACCCCGGGACCCCACGGGGCCGTGTCCAGCTCCTCTGCTGTGGCTCCGGTTTTTTCCCAGCACCGGGAAGGTCCCATCCTGCTCCCCGCGTGTTCCTGACACTGGACCCACAGCCCAGGCTTTGGATCCCGGCTTTGGCAGCGGCGCCGGTGCTGGGGCAGCGCGGGCTCGAGTTCGCCTGAATTGGTTTTTCTTTCCTTCCTTCTTTCCCCCCCTTTCCTTTCCTTTTTTCCCCCCTTTCCTTCCCCTCT
>NW_010295658.1:0-2701 GCF_000700745.2 Antrostomus carolinensis
TGCTTGGTGCTGCCCCGGCTTCGGCAAAAAAACCCCAGTATTTAAAAACCAGTATGAGGCACTTCACGTAACGTAGACGCCGGCTTTGGGCAGGGCTCCGTGGGGCCGCAGGCCCGGACACCCCCCGCCGGGGAGCGGCGCAGGCCGGGCGGCTCCAGGCAAGGCCGTACAGATAAAACCTTCCCGGTGGATCCGGCAGAAACGGTGGTGGGAGTCGGGACTGGAGAGTTGGATGCTGAACGGCTGCGGCGAGTCGTGCCCTTCCCAGTCATTGTCCATCTGGTCCCGTAGGGTTGTGGACCTGAGGCCGCAGAGGAGGAGGGCTGGGAACTGGTCCTGCCAAAAGCCTTACCTGCCGATATTTCAGATGTCATCCCATTCCTCTCCAATATTCTTCAAGCAACTGTTCCTTTCCTATAAATAAAGATTTTTAAAAAATGCTATCAGCACATCAAGTTCCCTGAAACATTTCCAAAACATGGTCCGTTTTGCCAAGGTAAAGACAGAGGTGCCTTTTTCATAATGGCTCCTGGTCTACAGCTGATTTGTATTTATTTACTTACTGTTTATTAATTCAGTTGGAATAAATCTTATTTTTTGAAATGGCAGAATTAAAGAAAAATCCATAGTTTCATCCATTTTTAAGCCTTCTTACTGTTAGGTGGTTATGAAGTTTCCACAGCTGAGAAGTTCTGCATTAAGGCTTTACCCTGTTTCTGGCAGGTCTTACCTTTTTTTCTGGTTCTGCATTAAGGCATCACACTTTTTCAAAGTATGATTTTTCATGAACCCCTGTGCTCAGCAGTTAAATCACATGTATGTGGTGAGCAAGCCAGTTACAAGAGCAGAAAAATGTTGATTTTTCATTAGCGGGAAGAGAAAGGATGAGTGTAATTAAAAGCTGATGAACTAGATCCCGCTCCTACATTTGTCACTCTCTTCCCACTGGGGTGAATGTAGCAAAAATCACCCAAAACCCACAATCTCACTGATGATCACATAACTGTAAATTCTTTATTTTTGTGATACCCACCTGGGATTGTGTTTTCAGAACCTTTCAGCATTTTCTCTTGCTATTCACTTTGATGGAAGCTACGCTTTGAATATACAAAAGCTTATATAAACTTCCTAAGATTTTTTTAAAAAAAGTGTAAATACTCTGAATAAATCAGATTCTATGTATCTCAGACTGAGCGGACAAAATTGATGGACACTCAGTAGTTCGAGTCCCCATAATCTTTCCTTTCCTGTGGGTAATAGAGGAATAATGCTGCTACTACTACTTTTACTCCCCTGAGTACTGGGAAAATAAATTATGTGGTAATTCCAACATGGTCAAATATTGGAATAAGTCAGAATATTATTGGGAAGTTTATTAGTAGACAAGTAAGCCTATATGTTCAGGGGAAGCTTTAGCTGAAGTGTAGTAAAAAAACCCTGAAGCGCCCCATACTTAAAAGAAGCATAAAAGGAAGTACTGGATAACTCACTATTCAGTTCTTTCAGCAAAGTGCTATTCCCATGGGAAAAAAAATGCATCATAAATTCTGTTTTTTCACTGTAGGGTTTAGGGTCGTCATGGCCTTCATTGTGGGGTTTTGTGATGCCCTTGCAGTGCTTTGATAATTTAAGACTGAAGTACAGCGCACACGTAGGATGAGATGAATTGCTTTCCTCTGAGACATTCCCCAGCTTAGAAGTCACTCAATTTACAACCCTAATGCCTTCAAATTTCTTGATATGTAATTTTATACTAGAAATAATAGAAATAACCCAAGACTTATTTTATATTTGAGGTAATCACTAACCTAGGAAAATAAGGGTATGTTCCTGTTATTTCTTATTGACAGAAGATCAGTCTTTCAGCCAGTCTATCCGGTAGTCACTTTTGGCTGTTTTAAATTCATGCTACGCTTCACTGGAGTGACAGGAGCACTCAGTTGCAAAGAATTTCTTCTACCTCCCCTGTGAGAAAATGAGAGTGGCATTCAGCAGTTCTGCCTGAAAGCTACCTTACAGCAAGAGTAACTGGTATATTTGATAAGGTATAACCAAACATTTCAAACTCTGTGACCTTAGGAATCACAAAGTCAACAAATGTTAGCTAATGCTTTTGCCCAGAGGATGCATTTATGCAGCCTGCAAAGCAAGGTAGTGTATCAAACTGTAATCAAGGAAAAGAAAGGAAACAAGGGAAAAACATAATGTTAAAACCTTGATGTTGAGGTCCCTATAGAAAACAGCAGCTGTCGTTTGTCTTGTGTGACCAGAGCATGGCCCACCTTTTCTTAGTGCTCCTCTGTACTTCTTTTCATGTCTGCTGCTTGCCATCCCTTGCTTAAGTACTGAGACTGTAAATTAACAGGGTCTACTCATTTATCTTGTGTTTAGGTAGCACCTAGCCTAATGAAGTCCTTGTCTTAGGTTCTACTCCGATAAAGATACTTAATAAATCATTAAAACTATTTCTGAAGTCACAAATAAGCTCAGTACTGGGAGGAGTGGTTTGCAGTCCTCATTTGAGTGGAGGTGGCTGGGTTGTGAAGGTGTAATTGAGCCATGAGGAAGCATGGGTCTTGGACAGTGCTGGTGGAGAGATTCAAATGTCTCGGTCCTGTGGTCAGTACTTAGCCAGATATCTGAGGCTTTGGTCTTAGGTTCTCACTCTTGCTCTGCCACTGGGCAAGGGCATACTGATGTC
>NW_010295658.1:2722-10712 GCF_000700745.2 Antrostomus carolinensis
ATCATCTTTTTAATGTTATGATTAAGTAAGCAGTGAACATTGTGCCATTTTTTGCTATAAAACACAACATTGTTAATTGATATGATGCAGAAACACAGACAGTTTAAGAAAAAAACTTATTTGGTGCCTGCATGGTGCTTGAAGCTCATCCTGTGTTCTGCTCAAGCTCCACATCTTCTACAGTTCTGTTGAGTAGGTCTATGCAGAAACATTTGACAGAAGATTTAACTTCAACTTCTCTTTGGTTGGTTTGGCTTGCAGAAGAATAATCTGTGGGACTGAGTTGTGTGTGCCATTGCTTACCCCGTGGTATGCTGCCATATGTAATTGTTTTATTCGTGGGTTTATTCATATTTGGAGAGGGCTGTGTCCTCTCTAGCTCATCAGTTAGTGCATCCTCAAGCTGTATTTTATCCCTTTAATCTTTTTATCACTTTTTTATAAATCAAAACATCTGCACTGAGTGATCATTTTTACTATTCTGCTCTGAACTCTCTCCAGTCAGTCAATATCTTTGAGTATGCAGGCATCTGGAATAGTAAATCATTTTCTGAAAACAACCTCTGAAGAACCATATAAAAAGCAATTTACACATCTATTCTCTGTAAATGTTGATCTTCAGATACAGCCAAAACATCACATTGACTATTGAAATGACAAACACATCTCTCTTCAGTACATTTCCTCCGGATTGCATGCTGCTCTCACTCTTTGTACAAGGGAGTATGAAAGCATAAAATAACTGCTCTTTTCCAGAAACCCTTGCACAGCTCAGCTTGTGTCAACTCAGTGAATATAATTAGAGATTCAGAGGCTGTGAAAAACCACTGAGAAGTGTGGAGGGGGGAGTAGCTGCAGGCACGCAGAAGAGCTGGCTGCCTGTGGAAAAGGGAGCGTGAGCATCCCTGGAAAACACCACAGTAAATTAGTCGGCACAGGCCAAGTGTGGCAGCAGGCACGGTGTACCATCGCTTCTGTGAGGAGCCCTGCCTTCCCTACTCTCCTAGAGATAGGAGAGAAAACAGTATTTTACTCCTCCTTACTCACAACTCTATCCAAAGTTACAAATTTGTTCCTTCACATAAGGCAGTCCTTGTGAATGTCTATTCACAGACAACTGTTTCCAAACCTTATCATAATTAAACACACCCAACCACTCCATAACTCTGCTTATATAAAACATGAAAAGAAAACGACAACAAAAAAAAACCCCAACCACAGTTGGCCATCAGGAAGCCATCAAAAATCTTGCCCATCTAGCCAAATATTTTGCTGAGCTCCCTAACACACTACTGCTCTGAGTAACATTATTTAGCTCCCTCCTTCTGAATGTTGTGTGCAGGCCAGCTGGAAGGGAGTTGGAACAGGCTCTAAGGCTCCCTTGCTGGGTCGCTTGTTCTCTGAAGGTTGTTTACTTCCCTCAGTTGTTCAAGAGCATATTTAATTTTATGGAGGTGTAATTTAATCAGTTCCAGTCTAATCAGTCCTTTGCCAGAGTGGGACTTTGCTATTTTCATTTCTTTCCTGGTATACAGGGTCTGGTTAGGATGCAGCTAACTTTCTTTGTAACAACCTTGTGGTGTTGTGTTTCGGGGTTGTGGCTAAAGCAGTGTTGGTTAGACGTTAATTATGTGGCTATTGCTGAATACTGCTTGCAAGCAGAAGGCTTTCTTTTTTTTTCCCACTCTACTGCCTCCCCCTCGCTAGTGAGTATGAGTAGGCTGGGGCTGTGGAAGAAGTTGGGAGGGCACACAGCAGGACAGCTAAGCTGTATTGACCAAAGGGTTATTCCATACCATATGACATCATGCTCAGCAATAAAAGGTGGGGTAGAGGAAGAAGAAGGTGAGGTTTTTTTTTTCTTCCATGTTGGCCATTGCTTGGAGATGTCTGCTTGTGGGAGGCAGAGAGGCATTGCCTTGTTTTTTGTAGGAGTTTTTTTTCCCCCTCTTTCCTTCACGTGCTCAACTGTCTTTATCTTGACGCATGAGTTTTCTTACATTTGCTCTTCCTGTTCTTTCCCCTGTCTGACTAGTGTGTATCTGGTTGCTTGCCTGTTGGTGGGGCTCAACTCACAGCACCTGGTTACCTCTGAAGCCTTCTGATCACTGAAATATGTCCAACTGTACGTTCATTTATAAAGGCAAGTCCCAAGTTCAACTACCATGTCTGTGAATAGAAGGACAAGCAATTGCTAGGACAGCCATTACCTTGAAATGGTCAGTCCTTTTTTCCGTCACGTGTGGAAATGGAGAAGTGAGAGCAAAAGTAACTTTTTATCACTAAGGACTCGGGGCACAAAGCTCAGGAATCAGAGCTTGTAGGATTGTCCTACCATTGAAACAAAGAATGAGAATTTTCTTGAAAAGGAATGAGCAATTCTTGTCCCTTTCACTATTTACCACTTTCTTCAATTTCTCAGCATCAGCTGAAACTGTCTGGGTTGACTTTTACTCCAAACCCTTTACTCTCTCTGGCATTTTGTAGAAGTAGCTCCTGCCTGGATTGGCAAAGAACTGAGTATCACCAATGTGCTGAATGGATGCCACGACTCAACAGTCGCATCATGCCTGTCTTGCAAAGATGTCAAACTGTTTCACAGAACATAGTAAGAATTATTAAACTTGCTTGATAGAAAACCCAAGGCACAGAGCTAAGTGCTTTGCCCAGGGTCATGCACACACCATTGGCAGATCGGTGAGTAGGCTGTAGGCACATCCTAAATTCTGGTCTAGCATCCCTCTGCTTGACAGGATTAACATCTAAATAATCGTAGCCAATTCCCCTGAGTGCTTTCACACACAGCAAGATGGAAGGCTCAGGGTCTATCCCCAGTATGCTAGTCCTCCTGAGGAACCTGTCACATCCCTCTAGGTCTTTGAAAGAAAGGAGGCAACCATTCTGCGTGACTCCATCCGTTCCTGACAGCTTGAACAAATAAACATTTGCAGTCAGATGCATTGGAGGTGATATCAAAGCATATTCATCTGTAACAGGCCACTAAAAGATGTGCTGTAATCAGCACCTCTACCTAACCTTTGTCCTGCATGAGCAGATTAAATTGTTTTAAAATGTTTGAACACAGCGCTCATTGTGATCAATGTCATTCTGTTGATCAAATCAACGGGAGTGAAAAATAAAACCACATTTACTCAACAACAAATATTGGCAGCGCTTCTGAAACAGGCCAAGGGCTTATTGAAAAGAATATTGATTGAGCCAAGAAAACATCAAGCAGTTATAAAAGTTTAATCATATTCTCATTCAAGTTTGCCTTCAGTGCCAGGAATTAAAATTCTCCCATCTCCTGAGGATGGAAGATACATTTCCATAATGTTCTGTAACTTCTAACACTCTGCATCTGTACCGAATGGTGGAATTATTCATTGCAAATGATTTAGCTGAGATACAAAGCCCTTTCTACTGTGAGCGTACGAATTATGCATAAACAAGCTGTGATTTTTTGAATGTTTCTCATTTGCAATTGTTTAACAAAGAGCTGGACAAACCAGAGTAAGCCCACAAGGTATTTTTGAAGTGGTCAAAATAAATATTTGGTCTGCATGATTCAAAAACATATGCCTGGTCGCTTGAACCAGATGAAATTATAATGGTTCCTCAGCTAGAAAAGATTAGTTTCAAGTTAAAAGGATGTGCCCATGTCATTATAAAACTGTTCATAAACATTTGCAGGCCTGGGAGAACTGCTGTATGCAGAGAGGGAAAGGCCATTTGAAAGTGCCCTATTTTGGCACAAGTGCTGTGGCAGTGTCTGGTTATAGAAGCTGTATGTGGTTTAAGAGTACATAAGAAGTTAGTGCTTGTCGTGAGAAAACAGGAAATGTTTTTTCTGGGCTGCAGTTGTGAAGACTGACACCTGTCTAGGCTAGACTTGTTCCTGTGGAGAACAAAAAGAAAACAGAGCCATGCCTGAGCTGTTATTTCCCCTCCTCTTTCAGCCCTCCACTGCTCTTACATCTGAGGTAAAGTCAGACCTTATGGAAGTCAAGTGTTGCTGGGTCTGTCCTGCAAGGAGAGATGTGAACGTAGCAGGGGCAGCAGTATCTCAGCAGGCTTCCAAATAGCTGGAATTGTAGCATTAGCAAGAGTGGTAGGGTTGTGCAGGGCATGGAGTCCTCCCCTACACACCTGGGAGCCTTCAGACACGCTGATGTATTCTCAAGGATTTTTGTATAGCAGGTACCTGGCTAAATCAGAGTTACATGGCATGTGCTATGTGTTGTACAATTCACTTATATTCTACTCAAAATAAGGTGTCCTTTCCCCATGATAAAGCTTGTAAGAATTCATGGCTACAAACAGAGTCAGTGGGCATCATAGCTTTAGAGACATGTCCTGCTTGTCTCAAACCTCTGACTTCTGACCATGATGGATTGCAAAGCAAGGAGTTAAACTCTCTGCCCATGTAGTCTTCAATCTTCTTCGGGTGGCTTATGGCTGAGGCGCAAAGGACAGTTGCATTGGTGCATGGAGTTCTGATTCTCTTTCTTCCCACCCCCCCAGCCACCCTTCTGTGGGCTCTCTTCAAGGAAGTGTGAAGAAATTTTAGACATGAAGAAGGCTTGAAAATTAAAATAGGATCTGTGTGAAGTTGGCTGAAGGATTGGGTTGCAGAAGAAAAAGCAAAGGGGATGGATAAAGACTTGTTAGCAAAGTAGAAAGTAAAAATTGTGATGCATTGATGAGGGTAGCTTGCATGGAGGTGGGTACAAATAGGAGCAGGGCCAAGAGGAACAGGGGAAGCTTGGAAAACTTTCTTGAACCATCCATAATGGGAGTGCTTGGAGGCTCTTTTCTCAGGACAGTGAGGAGGAACTACATCATCCCATGTGAAAAAAAAAAAACCAACCAAAAAACAACAGGAAGATTTAGACCAATTCCTTTTCCAATTTATCTGGGAAAGAAACAGTCAAAGTGACAAATGCAGAGCACAGGGCTCTGTAGAGCTCTTGTGTCCTGAGGCACCCGTGGCACGTGGGGCACCATGTGTCTGATCTGGCGTCCAGCACTCATGGATTTGTAGTAGAATACCCCTGGCTCCAGCTGCGCCTGCTACACAAGCCAGGGAAGTGCTTCCCAATGGCACCTATGCTTAAAAATGCCCTGTTTTAAGACATGTTCCCAGTTTACACTGTTACACCCTGGTCCTCCACACATCATCTGTCACCCTCAGCTATGCTATGCTTATCGCATGACTCTGAGCTGTATGTGTGTTCATCACGTTGCCTTGACAAGCTGAACGCTGTGCTCTCCGTCAGTGAACCCAATATTTAGAGCGTCACACATCACCGTGCTTGGTTAAACTGAAAGTTTAGGTCTGCGTGATAATACCCAAATAATTTAGAAAGAAGAAGGAAGTATGCTTTGCAGTAATTTTCTGCCTTAATCTTATGATACATGAAGTTAATATTTATTTGCTTAGACATTTATCTGTGTTTAGAGAAGATCTGGTAACATCACAGACCTATCCTGTGAGGTGGGAGTAAGATCATCTCAACAAGGAGATGGTTGCTGGGAGGGAGCAAAGTTGCTGCTAGTCAAGGGGTTGTATCTCTTGCTTTTACATTTAAAAAGCATTACCATACATAGGTTAGCAGCACATGGGAAAACAAAAGCTGATCAGGAATCATTTACAGATATAGATTAGGATTACTTTTAGAGCAGAAATGAGAGCTGGATTTATATAGCTCACTATCTGGTCACCATACTACTACAGAGGTTCCAGTGAAATTGATTCTCAGTGAAACCTCCTTTGAGAAAAATTTGCGTTTATTTGGGCTTCTCTACCTCTGCACTCTTTTTGGTATCACAGAAACATGTAGAGATAGATCTGTAGCCAAATACTAATCTCATAAACTCCACAAACACTAACTAACACCATCTGTGGCAATTTTTACTGCAAATTACCACAACATGTGAAATGCTTCTCTCAGTCTGATAAGCAGAACCTTGTCATGGGAACAGTGTCACAAGGTCTCCTTGCACCATGGCTCTCATTTCCAGATGTCTCTGATTTAGATATATAAGAAAAGATGCTTTATTATCTCTCTCCAGTAGACAGGAAAGTTCATCTTCTCAATGCACCTTGAATGTCAATGCAAAGCAGAAATGAAAGAAATCAAAATAAGCAGCAGGAGTAGCACATCTGTGAGTAAACAGTTTTCTTCAGCACAAAGCTACTTCCCAGATGCCAGAAAGCCATTTTTATCTGTCCTCTCCTGCTTGTTCTCAGGGTCTGACTCCCTCTCCCTCGAGCTTCCAGTAGCACTTTGGGCAAATAGAAAAAAGCACAAAGAATTTGGAGGGAAACCTCCCCCCCCCCAGAGTTCAGCCCTCAGCAGATCAAAACAGTGGAAATAGGACAATAGACATAGAAAAACAACCCATCATACTCTGTTCATATCCAATTTGCTTGCTTCTCACATAAAATATTTCTTCCTGCCAGCAGCAGACTGTGTTACCTCAAACATACTTTGCCATCACAACTTTCAGGAAAAACTCTTGGGCCTAGGAGGATTTTGCTTTGAGGATTTCTCTTCCATCTGAAAGAATGATATAGTTTAGTTGTTGAACCATTTCCCCCTAACTTTTGTACCTGCAAGACAGTGATTTCTTACATGTCCACTGTTACTTTGGGCTGTCTTAAGATCGTTGGTCAGCGCTTCCCTTTAGTCCTGAGAATAACTTCATGCCTGTTGTGCACATCTGGCTTCTTTTCAGTGACCTGGCAGAATTTGGCACTTTCCTGGATAGGAGGCAGAGAAGGTGACAGCAGAACACATCCTGTATCTGAAAAGCGCACAAATGTGCTTTCTGCACCAACCAAACCTGCCAGGAAGTACTAGGTTGAGATTTATGATTGTGTTCTCCAGAGGCATTTTCTAACCCTGGCAGGCAGAACACGTCATTTTTGGAGCTTCTCTTTTTGGGGAGCAGCACTATGTGTGCTTGATTATTCATACAAAGTTTTTTAGATGTAGTTCTGATGTGCTGTCCTACCACTACCAGAGCTTCCTCTTTCCATGGGCTATCTAAAGAAAGTCAGCTCCCAACTTGGGTGCTTGGGAATTTCACCAGCTTGGATACTTAGAAAAAATTGACTGATAATTAAAAAGTTTGGATTTTTTTTTTTTGTGTGTATTTGTTTTCCCTGTGCACTTTGAAGTTCTAGGGAAGAGCTCAAACTTTCTTGCAAAACCGAAAAAGTATTCTGCTTGGAGGTAGTTCTGGTCATAAGTTATAATTTGTGTTTTGTGAGCTGTTTGGTGGTCACTGTTTATGGAGTGTTATTGGGAGTCATTGCACTGCTGAGAAGACAACTGCATTATTGTGATGTTCACCAGAAGTTGAGTGCTAGCTGATACTGCCGTTAGAGGCTGGGCTGGTGAATGGGATATCAAAATGAAGACTGACCTATTTAAAAAAAATAAATGAGGGCAAGAGAATAAAGATCCTCTTTTGATATAAGCACCTTTAGTATAATAAAGGAACAATGAAAGAAGAAGAAAAACATGTTTGATCGCAAATGTTCAACGTTTTCCTCTAAGTGTTGGCAGCTCTTTAAAAGTGAGCTGTGTTTTAAATCTGAGATTTTAAATCCTACAGGATAGAATCAGTTTGTCAAATATTTGTAATTTAAATAAAAATAGGAGAAAAAGTGCAAACTCTTCCCATATTGTCCAGAACCATTAAAGCTATGTGCCAGAAATATGCTGCCAGTGTAAAAAAATCCCATAATTTTTATTGCTTTGGGGACAGGGATGGAAGGAACATGTGAATGGATGCTAAGAATGAAAAGCTGTGCCTGAAGCCTGATGGGAGTTTAGTTTCTTTTGATACACTCACAACTCTGTCAACCCTTTCCATGAATATTTCATTCATTTTTAAAAGGAAAATTATAGTTGTGCTAATACATTACTCTCTTTTTTAAAAAAAGTGTTTTCAAATTAAGTATTTCATTCCTTCCCTA
>NW_010295658.1:10735-20872 GCF_000700745.2 Antrostomus carolinensis
CTGTGCTGCATAAAAGGTTAATGAGATTCTGAATAAATCAAGAATTTGATATATTCTTTAGATGTTAGCATGAAGAAATCATG
Organism: Antrostomus carolinensis; assembly: GCF_000700745.2. Classification (NCBI taxonomy): domain Eukaryota; kingdom Metazoa; phylum Chordata; class Aves; order Caprimulgiformes; family Caprimulgidae; genus Antrostomus; species Antrostomus carolinensis. The sequence goes on from NW_010295658.1 coordinate 10,819, forward strand.
TTTCAGTTTGCCATCGATGGAATCATTGGCTTATATGGGACCACAAATGGTCCATAAGTCCACAGTCATTTATAATTCTGAGTGTACTTTGAGTTTTCCAAGAAAAGTGGAGTTTAAAAGATCTGTAATTGCTTTGTAAATTCAAAGAGCCAGAAGACTAGATGGCTCATGGGATAGGAGAATGGAATACCAATCATTTTCTCTTTAGATCAGTTGCTCAGACTCAGTTTTGAAAAAGAGTGCTTGAGTATCATTGCCATTCAGAGGCTGTTCAGTGAGAGAGGAAATTACTGTGCTTCTTAAATAAACAGTTTTCCACAGCATACAAAATTCTGCATGCCAACAAACCTGTCGGTTCCTACTAACTTGGATGGCTAATGAAATAATATGGAGAGGAACAACAAAAGGTATATTTGTGTTGCTGGGCTGTTGAATATCCTCTGTGAAGAAACAGAAGACATCTTGAGTAGTTAATTCCCTCGGTATTTGAGAAATAAAATGTGATAGCAGCAGTGCCCCAGCACTGTCCTCAGGTAGAAAAAACTGCTGGTGCAATTATCATGATTTCAGATTCCTCGTTTGTAACATTACTCACCGGGTTCTTTCTGAATGTTAGACAATCTCAGAAGGCAATTTTGGTTTGTACCTTTGTGCAGGAGACAGGCACATACAGGGTAGTGTGTATGACCCCTTTGGGGCTCTTCCTTCAACACTGCATTGTTGGAAATGCTTTCTAATTCCACTAAGGCAGCAAGGAGAGCCAAATCTTGGACAGGGTCTAAGATTAAATATGATATACTTTCTGTTTAAGGTTTTATTGAGCACTTGCAGAAGTAATTGAATTGTCAGGTATCATCTGAGACACAGAACAGTCAGAACAGGAACATGCTTCTTCATAGCTTTTGTCTCCTCCTCTTCCTCTTCTCCATACTTTGACATTTGGACTTTCCTCTAGAGCATGTCCCTTATGGCCACAGGTTGTCACACCATGATGTCCCTTTCATGGGGCCTGATCTCCTCTACCTCCTCTTCCCCTACAGGTTTCTTCCCCTGCTTCTTTTTCCCCATGGTGTTTTTGGGTGTTCTGTGTCTCACTCCCATCTGCCCTCCCAGTCTCTTTGGTATTCTGCACAGGACATAGGTTAGTCTATGGTTTTTGTAAGACATGCAGCTTTAAATGAGATGAGAAGTTCAGGCCTTACTAAGAGGAACTAGACATTTAAACTGGAGCCAGTGGTATTCGATGGTTTAGCAACACAAAAGCTAGCATTTCATTAAACAGTGTTGCTTGTAAGCACAGTAACAACTGTGTAGCCAGCTGCCTTAAATTCTCTCACAGTTCTACTGCAGAGGAGGTAGAAATAAAAATTAAGTACACAAAAACTTTTAGAACAACTTTCTTTGGCCATCAAGTTGCCTTTAATGGCTGAACCTTTGCTTGTGTGTCTGCTCTAAGGCAAACATCAGTGCAGGCCTAAGCACAGGACATTGCTTTTCAAGTTGATCCATATACCTTCATTTAAAGCTGGTGCTTTGTCTTCTGCTCTGTGTCCCAGTTGGTTTGTAGAAGTAAAAAATTCTGTCTGCTATATGTACAACCTGAACAGTGGCTCTTTTCCTAATCTTTAGGTCAGAAGTTGTCAGGTTACTGGAAAATAAAGCAAGGGTTCACCAAAGCCTGGTTATTAATGTAGAAAGGCTGATGATGCAAATGGGTTGGGCAGGGGCTGGAAGAAAGAGTCAGTTCCATCCAGAGATGGGTCATTATGCTCTCTATTTCCGACAGAGCTCTTACAACCTCAGTCAACTAGATTTTTCCATGTTAAAATCACATACTTGAGCTGTTTTCTCCCTCAGCTTTCTATTAAGGGCAGGTCAAGAAGTGCAGTATAAAGTTACATGCATTTCCTATTTTTGGAATATTTTACTGTATTTAGCAGAAGTTTTTAAAATGGTGTTTAAAAATCCTTCCCTGATATGTTCAGCAATTTCTATAATCATGGAAGACTTCTAGAAATGTTTCCATGTAGAAAATCTTGAGCCAGTATCAAGTAAATGGACACAAATTCTTGCAGACAGGGAACCTGAGCTTTGAATATTTAGTTGGATATTTGGTCGTTACGGTCTGTAAGGTACAGCTAATCTTACATGAGGTTAAAAATTAAATGTGGCTATGAGATCTTTTCCACACCACAGCAAGCTATCCTCCCACTTTGTCAGGGATGCATAACTCTGGCATAAGGTTTAGTCATGCCTGTTAATGCTTAAGCAATTTTATATCTACAAGAAAACACAATTTGCTTATGGCTTTGAATTCCTAGATTCTCAGAAGAAAAATACCTATTTATTTCCCTAGCATATGGAACAACCAGAAAAATTAAGAATTGTTTGAAAAAGGAGACTGTCACACTAATTACCTATAGCTGTTTGGAGGCAATAAAAAAACCATAAAGTCATAAGGATTTCTTAACAGTAAAAGAGCTTATATTAGAAGAGAAACTACCAATTAACCTGTTGATTGGCAAAGCTCATCCCGCTGCACAGAGTGAAATTGAAACCTGTGATTGTTTCCAAGGTGAATATGGTGACAAAATCATTAGCCATTCTCAGTACACATCTATCTTAATTAAAACCTACCCCCCTGTGACGGTGATACAGGCAGCCCAGCTTCTCCAGACACTCACAGCTGGCGTCTGCATCAATCTTGTTGACAAAGACACTTCTTGAGAGCATGTGCTATAATGTTTTTTTCTCTCCCATGCAGAGCTTTGAAGCAAAAACATTCCTGTGGGCTCTGCCAGCCCTCATGATCAGCACCTCAGCACTTCTTAACCACTCGTGTATTTGCTAAGGGGTAAAACATAACCACCTGCTAACATTAGGCTTTGTTTTTAATTTTCCACTGTCTTATTAAACTAGCAATAAGCATTCTGATAGTCAGGTCTATCGGTATACGATATACCTTCATGACTACAAAGCACCTCCACCACAAGTTTCAGCTTCATGTTGGTTTAGAGCAAGACTTTGGGGAAAGTCACACTTGACAGGTTTTCCACGTGCCACCTGATTTCACTGACACACTTGATGAGCACCTGAAAAATTTAGAGTAATGAGACCAATAGAAAATTGTGGCCATAATGCTTTATCTCAAGCAGCTGTGTATCAAATAGTGCTTACGTAGTTAAAGGAAATGTATGTTAATCAGCTTATAAAAAAATAGATAGAATCTTATGACTAGTCCCAAACACATGTGGAGTTACTGTAGGTAAATATTTTTGGAAATTATGTGCCAGTGTTTGCATTAAACAACAAAGACACTTATTTCTTAATTGCACAGGTTTCTGCTAAATTATTTTAAAGTGTAGAAAATGAGCATGTCAGCTACTCCTTTAAAATTTAGTTTAACAAAAAATAGCTAAGAATTTCCTTACATACATAATTTTTTTAATACAATACAACACTCCTCCTGAATTGGTAATTCACTTCCTATAATTACAGTTACACAGAAAAATGTAGTCAAGTTTAAATGGAAATACTCTCTTTAAAAACCCATTATAAAAAAAAAGATTCTGTGTACATAGACAGTAGCCATTTTTCAAAGTCCATATCATCATTAGTTTAAAAGCAAAAACCCAAAATACAGCTTTTCCCATACACCCAAATTGCCTAGGTTGGACTACTTTATTTTAAATATTTTAAAACCAATGCTGAAGGACACCACGCTCATAGGAGCTAAATGCAAAAGCATTAGATTAAGAAAAGGGATTATTTGAAGTCTGGGTGTGAGAAAACCAATAGTGACAATGGCATATTAATGTGTCAATGATGAATAAATACAAGAACTTAAAATTTGAACCACCAGCAATCTCATACATCATTCTCTCTTTTTTTTTGGAAAGGATATAAAAGATTCAAATGTCAGAACTATAATGTCAGAACTGTTTATAATGTCAAGCGACGCATGTTGCATACTCAGTATATTCCATTGATCAAACCAGAACCTGGAGTAATAATTGCAGATGATGGAGCACATTTCTTGTGCAAATGGACATGGATTTGAAGTGAATTTGGAAGAAAAGCATTTTCATATTGGAGTCTTAATGGTTGTTTTGTTTGATCTGCACTGATCCGTGCACAGATTATTTTTCATGAAGCTGATGCTTCTAACAATAACTAATATTAGTGCAATGCCTGCAGGGCACTGTCAGACAAGGAGAACTTATGATATAATGTAGTAATTTGATAAAACTTGTTGCAGACTTGAGAGAAGATCAGTCCCAACAGAACCAGAGAGAACTATATTTTTCCCTTTGCAGATAGTTCATGCAGTTCCATTTCAGCTCACAGAATTAATCTTGTTGCTTATAAAGTAGGGTTGAGTTGTTTTTAGCCTAGTTTCCTAAGAGAATGAGGCATATGTGATCATGCCATCTGTGAACGCCTTCCCTGCACTCCTAACAGCTACCATGTTCAGAGACGATTACAACCCAGTTTGAAAGAAGGTAGAAGCCTTAAGGAGACAAAATTGCTAAATGCTTTCACCCAGGTATTTGGACAGGGCAAATATACCTAAATTAGTACTCCCTGTCAGGGAAAGGCAGGAAGAATTCAGCTATTAAACAATCTGTTTGGCAGAAGCCAGTGGTTCCACCAGCAGGAACGAGTCATGATGTCTCTTACATTTTGTCTCATGCAGCTGTGGCAAAGACCTCAGTGAAAACGAGTTGTTTTGGAAAGGAGTGCATAGAAGTCAATGGAAACAAATCTCTGGGAAATCAGAATGCTTACAAAATTATTTGGTTTTAGCTATTCTTTGAACTTCTAATTTTACTCTACAAAGATAACAAAATTTTATTCCAGTGCTTCTGAAAAAGGTTAATTTGAAGGAACACTAGCTGAACCCTGCCAAAACAATCCCAACATCACATTATTTTAATTTACAGATATAATAAAATCAAGAGTAGTAGATAGCCTGTTAAGGAGGATGCACATCTTGGGAATTAAGCTGACTGAGGTGTTTCCCAGAGAACCTGCTCCATTTTTTAGTACCTATCAGGGCATATGTTAAGTTAATAGAAACCAGGCTTTATTCTTAATTGATCCGGATAGAACCCAGTCCTACATAGAAGTTTATGTCCACACTTTAGATAGTAGGTTAAAGAACCATACTTGACAGAAGAAATTTATTAACTCCATGTCTTCTAGAAAGGTGGCATTTTGCGATATTTTCATTGTTTTATTGATTACTCTGAGCAGTGTTCATAGAGACCAAATAAGTTATTTGTACTGCATCAGATCGCTTTTCTGTTATATGTGGGCAAAGGTTTGTGTACTGTGGCTGCCACAGTCATTAGGGAGGGAAAGAATAAACAAAAGAAAAGGAGAGATGTGGAGTCAAATGTGAAAGTTATTACTCCTGGAGCAGGCTGCTCAGGATTGCCTGGGCAGGCTTTGACAACATCAAGCTCTATGAATGTATCAAATATTATCTTCCTTGAAATGATGACGCAGATGCCACGTCCATCACTGGATCCTTCAGATGCTGCGTCTCCTGCCGCTCTGTATGGCTTTGAGTACATTGGAAAGGTCAAAACTTTTCGTAATCAATTCCATTAGGTCTTCATCTTTTTCCACACCATTGATAAATTCTTCTAAACTCAGTTCCCCTGAAAGGAAATCAGATACTCCTTAGGAACCGAGGAACCCAGCAATCACTCTCAGTCCAACACAAGACTATTCATGCCAGACCAATTCCCTCAGGAAGGTTCCCCATTCTCTGCTGATAAGCAAATGCAGGCAGAATATTTTCCAATGTTTTCTTACTTTGCATCAGAACCTAAAACTCAGACTTGCTTTTTTTCTGTTAAAAGAGATCAAACACACCTTTCACAGAAGTCTAAGACAACTATGAGTGCTCAGTATCTATGGTGACAGAAACATGTGAAAAAGAGCACTGGTGAAACCTGTGTCAAGACTGAATTTAGATGTAGGGACCAATTCTCACTGATCTAAGTCAAATTTGTCTTATAACTGTTTTTAACAGAGATCAGGGGTTGATTTGCTGAGAATTACCACATATACTCCCTGTGTTGACTACTAGGATTATTTAGAGCTATGTAAGATGTAGTAAAAAAAAAAATCAGTTAAGTGATTTGATTAGATAAATTCTTCCAAGCAACTGAAATGATCATTCAGAGTGTGATTTTTTGGGCTGATGTCAATATCAGGTAATACATTGGTAGCTACAAGACAACTATAAGATCTCTTTTATTGAGGAGCAGGCATATCCTTTAGCATTCCTCCTCTTTTCCTGCTCTCTTCCCTGTCAGCAAAGGCAAAGAAAGGCCAGTCCTGGGCACGAGTCTGCTCGCATGGTACACAGGAGTGTACACATTTCTCTGGTTAGAAGTTATTCCAGTGATACTGGTTTTCTCTGAAAGGGGAAACAGAGCTTGGTTTAATAGTAAGAGCTCAATTCTTTCTTCTGAGAATGGTTTAAAGTTTCTTGCTAAAATCACAGCAATAAATGACTTCTCACTGCAATAAGAAATTACAAGAGGCCTGGCAAAGAGGAAGATAGCAGGATGACTTAGGGCCCCAGGGTGCGGGGGAGCAGCAATTCAAGTTGCGTGCACTTCTGGTGAATGCTTAGCTAGATGACTTTTGGCTATTTTGGGATTTAAGTACTCCCCAGAGGTTTTTTTGTGTTTTGGTTTTTGTTCGTGGCAACCTTGAAAACTTCATCTGATGTGAAAAAGGAAAATAATCAGCATTTGAAAAATGTGGAAACCACTTTCTACCCATGCGCAGTAAAGGCTGCTTCCTCTTTAGTCATATGGGTCCTCACTGCACTAGTGAGCAGGCTGATATACACACTATTAAAGCAGAAAGATATAACTTGACAGAAGTCCTGGCTCTTTGGCTTCAGTGAGAGGAGTAAGACCCTATCCAGTGCTCTGAGGATGTTTATGCCTCCTCTTTCAACCCCAGTGCCTGTATAGAATCATCCCAGTAGCAGAGAAAGAACAATCCATCTTTGTGTGCTTCTCTGCATCCTCCTGCTGTACCACTCATTCACTCACTTCCTCCAATCTCCCCTCCTATCCCAGGCACTCCTCTGACTTCCCATCTCCTTCCCTCTGTGTTGCCTTTGACTGAGGTGTTTGGTTGGATGGAGTTCCTGGACTACTCAGATGGGTATGCTGCGTCATTTTCCTTCTTATGGAGGTCATCTGGTCTTTAATTCCCTTCTTTTGATCCCAGGCTATGCATTTCACAGTACCAATAACATCATCCAAGCATACAAAAACCAACGCAGTTACCAGTGAGATGTGATCACACTGGTATGCCCAGACTCACTGTGACTGTGATGGGTCTCAGATTTCCTTGAGCTAAGGAAAATAAATTGCAAAGCCATCAGGAGATTTGTTTTAAGAATTGCTCCCTACAACCATGGGATTATTTCTTGTATTTTAATGTTAGGAAGGACATTGCAATTTATTTGTCTATTTACCCTTTTCTTTAATAAGGAGCTACAAGGAAGAAGCATAGTTTGAGCTAAACTTGGTAAAATTTGTCCTATCCCTTGTGTGGAGCTAGTCCTGCTGCTTTGCAGTTTTTTAAAAAATAACCAACTATGGAAAGCAGTTTGAAATGGGAGTACTCTGAAGATAATTCTGAATAATTCATGTTCTGGCATTTCATTGCTAAAACATAAGACACAAGGGCTTTTTTTTCAGCTGATGGTCTAGCTCAGGTACAATTATTACTTGCAATAAACATATAGTCTAAGCAGGGGCCAAAGTATCATAGAATTTGGGTTAGATTCTAAAATATGACTATATGTTATTTGGAGTCCTTGGGTAATTTGCCTTCATCCAAAAGATGGGCCAAGCAGATGGGGAAAAAATCCTCTATGAGTTATTCACATGCATCACAAGATCACTGTTCATACTTTGATTATATAATGAAAACAGCTTTTTTAAAAGTGGCCTCAACACACCAAATAAGACCAGAAAAAATGAACAAAAATATCCCCCAAAATTCCTGTCTGGGATTTGATTTTGCTCTGCAGTGCTTTCCTAATATTCCTAATTTGTCAGTGATTGCAGCAATTGATGTGAAACATAATTGTCAGTGGAAGGAGGACCTTCATGATTAGAAGTATGAGGAAAGACATTCACATGTGACAAGTTTTCTATTAGAAACAACTCTGAAGCAGTGAATTAAAGTTTTAGTTTTCAAATGCAAGTCCAATTGGCTTAATCTTAAGAAAAAACAGTAGCATGTGTCTTAGCATGTGTTAACGATCAGCCTTCAAGGGACATCCAATATGCTGTCCAGTCTTTAGAACATGCTAGATCCTGTGCAACCATGCATCTTAATTGGTTTTCTTACCCATTTTAGGTAGATTAAGCCAACACAAATATAGTAAAAATATACCTTGGTCACACTTTTATTTTCCTGTGCAACCAGAGTACTGACATTTAGGATGAACAGTGCAAGACCTCCATGTTTTAGCCTCTACTGCATATAATTCCTAAATCAACTTAATGGAGTCAGTTGATTTACGCTTCACTGAAGTAATATGGGTAAAGAAGGACAGATTCAGGCTTTGTTTGCCTAAACCAGTCAGTTCTTCAGTAGCACATTCAACTCCTCTCTTGATCCCACACTTCTTTATAGAGGAAAATCCCTGCCAATGCCAAGAAAACTGAGATTCTTACCGTCCTTGTTTGCATCTATCTTCTGAAACACCATGTTTGTGAACTCTTCAGCAGACATATTGCTGTAGCCATTAATAGCCTGGATAGCCTGAAGGCAGAAATGCAGACAGTTCTTTCAGACTTTTTTCCATCAAGTTTTGAAAACAATACGCTGGCAACTGCAGTAATTGCGATGCAGCTCTTTAGTTCACCAACCCTTTCAAAAAAAACTGCTAAATAAATAGCTATTTCAAGTAAATCTTCAGTAATGAGGATTGGAAATTTAATTAACATAACACAGCCTGAAGATTACAGACTAATTTACATATCTCTGAAGGTCTTCTGAAACTTTGTGGCACCTCTGCTCTGCAATACGCTTTAGATTCCACACCAGCATTTTTATCTGGCCCTAGAGAGTTCTGTGTGTTCAGAGAGTGCCCTGTGGTCTGTATGATTTAAATATAGTATTGTTTTTCACAGCTGAAAGCACATGAGGGAAAAATCCTAAGTAACTTTTCTATTAAGATGTGTTTAATTTAGTAATCACAAATTAAGTCAGACCAGCAGTCCTGGAAATTGGCAGAATTTACTTGTCCTCCAAAGAAGTTAAGAAAACCAGAAGTCTCTGTCTACCTTTTTCTGTGGCAAATAGACCCAATATTTGGAGTAAAGGTATACATGAATGTTTTTGCAAAACTGTATCCCATTCACTGAGACAGTAATTTTTGCATTATGGTGATGATTAATAAAATAGGAACCTATATGTTAATAGCCAGTGGTCCAGAAGCAACAAGCATATGTTTACAGAGTTGGGCTCAAACTCGATATCACAATTAGTGACTGAGAAGAGACGCACATACGTATGTATAATCACATAAGTGTATACGTTCAATAATGGGCATACTATATAATTTGTTTTTCTTGAATTTCTAAATTATCTTGAGATGAACTGTGTTATGTAAGGTAATTTACTGTATGTGCCAGTATTTTCCTTCAGTATTCCTGGTATTATTTTATAACTCATATTTAAATAAAACATAAGTTAAACCTATTCAGCAGTGATGTGGAGTTCTTGGGCATTGCTACCTTTATCTTACTGTGCACAAATGAGTTCAAAAAGGCAGCAAGAATTTTACAAAAAAATAGGTAAATAAACTTGTTCGTATTACTGATTCATACTTTTGGTGTTTTATATGACTGACCCTGATGTAGTCTTCAGAAGGAGGTTGTACCTTTGCCACAGTTAAATTTGTTGTAGTGCTAAGAGTACAGCAGTGGTTCCTGAAGTACTTGAATCACTGACAACCACAGAAGCACCTTAAATAATAAAATAAAATAAAATAAAATAA
>NW_010295659.1:0-3513 GCF_000700745.2 Antrostomus carolinensis
AGGAGTTGGACTGGATGATCCTTGTAGGTCCTTCCCATGATTCCTTCACAACATCCCATGATTTGATGATTGTATGATCCAGCCTTGCCCAACTCAGCTCCAGTGCTTGCCCCATCCCACAACTGATGTGTTCACCTGGCACCTCTCCTGAGTCTGTAGCAGCCTCGGTTCACCTGGCACATCTCCTGAGTCTGTAGCAGCCTCGCAACGCTGGGTGACCAAGGACGAAGCTGCCCCAGCGGCTCTGCAGGGCTCAGCTCACTCTCTCTGCTCTCTCAAGGCTGGTGAAGCCCCTGGATCTGTTTTTGGTCCATGCCAGGCCACCCACATTTCCTGGGTTCATCCTTTATCTGCCGTATCCCAGCAGAGCAGCTCCCTGTCACAAACCACGTTTAGACACCAGGTCAGAGGTTACGCAGCGAGCGAGACACAGGCCTTGAGTGTCTCTCCTTGAACCAGACTCCCTGTCATTACTGTGCTGTTGGAGTCAGTTCAGTCTTTGGGAACTCTGAAATTCAGTTTTGAATTTGCACCCTTGTGTTTTTACAGCTAAAAATTTCAGATGCAACTGCTAACTTCAGCGCGCCCAGTTCTCTGCCCTAACACCCATTGATTTTGAGGAAGTGCTGAGCAGAAAGCATCTGGAAATCAGGCTGCTTTGTTCAAAACTACTCAAAAGCCTGAGAGTTTCTTCGGCCTGTGTTTTGGAGAGTGAAGACCCAGATTACTAATGGTCTCTCTTCATTGTAGCAGAGAAAGCCCATAATGATGTGAGTCAGGGTTTGGAAGGCACAAAGAAACAAATTCAAATTAGAAAAAAGGCAAAGCTTTCTAATTGTGAGAACGTCTAATCCTTGGAAGAGCTACCAAGGGAAATGAGGGATTTAGTTCAGACTGAGTCAATACAGCTGGGTTGGTTTTTTGGGTTGGTTTTTTTTTTTCCTGAAATAGCTTTGGGAAAGTTCAGCTGAGCTGCTGTATGAGATGAGAGGTAATGATCTCCAGCACGAGGGGCTGGGGTTAGTAATCTCTCCTGTCTGCACCACTGGATCCTAAAGATGATATCTGTTGGCAGCTTTACTCTCTCCTGTAAAGCCGCTTGCTCAGGTCACCCTCTGAAGCAGGAGCTGAGCGGCTGGAGCCTGGATCTGCTCCAGTGCAGCTCTTCCAATGAGCCTCCACAGGCTCAAATTGAACTACCCCGTGAGAAAAGCCAAATTCCCAACAATTTACTTTGTCTTTTGTGTTTCATTCCAGGCTGGTGAGTTGGGGACGAAAGCCTTCAACCTGGTGAAACAACTGCCCCAACAAGAGTCTCTGGAAGCCATCGGTCAGTTGTTAAAGTTGATTAACTCCAAGTCTTCCTGCACCAAATAAAGGTCTCCTTCTGCCAGCGCAAGGGCTTTGGAGTGGTTACCTCCTTCACTGGCTTGCTGAAAGCAAAAAGCCTTACCAGCCTCAGGTCCTTCCTGCTGCTCTCACCTTCCCAGGTGTGTCCCTTTCCGACTCAAAAGTGTTTGAAACTTCAGCTTTTTGCTGTTGAGTTCATGTTCACGTGCTGCCCGACCTCCGTAGCCTGGTACGGAATAATAGCGTGAAGGTGAGGAACAAAAGCCCAACCAACCCTCGATGCATAAATCATGACCTAATGATTGATTTATATGATGTATAAATCATGACCTAATGATTTATGAATGAGCAAACAGCTTCTTACGTCCTCGCATTGTCTGGCCAGAAGCTGAGACCAGCTGAGGTGTGTTTGTTACTGGTTTCTTCAATTTGCCTTTCACTTTGATGAGGGAGATACCAGGGAGGGACACCAGGAAGGTCACTGCACACCCAACTGGGGTGGTTGACACTCCTCCCCAGGACCTGGTTGGGTTTGAGGGGCTGTTGCACCTCCCTGCAGTCCCCTCCACCTCCGAACCCACGTTCTCTCTTTGCAGTGCTTTAGGGGAGTCTCGTAGCTCTGGGCACCGAGGGACTCGCTTGTTCCAGTTGTGGAACAACTTGTACCCAGGAGGGACCACGAGGACAGCATGAGGGACTGGAAGGAGTCTTGAGGGAAAGGATGAGCAGGCCAGCTATCTCCAACCAGAGCTTCCAGCCCAAAGGAGATGTGGTTTCCTCATGGCTGAGCGCTCACCAGCACGTAGGCATCCCCTTAACTCTGACACCCACCTTGGGAGGAGGCCATCCCTCGTGTCCCCATGTGCCCCTGCCCACAGAGCCCAACCTGCAGCTCTGACAGGCACCTGCCCTGGAGAGCAGATCAGCAGGGCAGTGGGGACGTGTGACCCTCGGTGTGAAGGTAAAGGGTCAGTGCAGAGGGGCTACAGGAGACCCTGGGGGAGTGAGACAGGACGTGGTCCGTGCGGTGAGCTCGGTTCAGCCGCCGAAGCATGTGACAGCCTCACACAGCTGGGAAAGAGGTGAAGGGAAACTTGCCCTGGTCTGAATTCAGCTGAGCTTTAAGCCCACGATTAAGTCTCATTTACTTCAGGAGGATTTATGAGTGCATTTAATTGCTGGGCTGAATTGGGATGGAGTCAAGTGCGCTTTTCAAATGCTCCGTCAAGCCGGGACCTGAGCAATTAGCAGGGATTGATGCTGCGGGTGAAGGGAAAGCCTGTGCTGCAGCCCAGGTTCATGCCACGGGCTGGGATGGAGCTGGTTGGGGTGCACGTGGAGCCCCACAGCAAACAGGCTGAGAGGGATGGGTGGGAGACCCCCAAATACTCCGTGGGAGATGCTGGTGGACACGTCCACCCTCAGAAGGTCTCACCACAGCCGGACCAACCACCTCCATGGGACAGGGGATGCCGGGGGGGGGCTGGCACGGTGCCTCCGGGCAGGGAGGATTTGGGTCACCGTGGCCGGGGATTTGGAGCTGCGGGCTCGATCCTGGCGGTTAATCCCTCGGGCTGCTCCACGGCCAGGCTGAGCCCGCGGCTGGCGGTCACTGCTCCCGGGTGCTCAACGCCACCAAAGACAGTGTGAAAATTCACTTTGTGTGGGGCTGAGCGTCTCCAGGAGTGGTGACGGGCAGGGGCTGGGAACGGGAACGGTGGCGCGGGCGGTGGGAAGAGCCCTGGGCAAATAAAGAACATTTTTTTTTGGGAGCTTTGGGAGATTTTACAAGAGCTGTTTCCGAGGACACGCTGCAACAGCCGTTCCCAGCGCCTGCACCTCAGGGCAAAGAGACGGTTCAATAAATAGAAAAAAGCCTGAAGTGACCAAGATCAGCGTTTCTTTGCCCAGAAGTGTTCAGACTTGCAGCTCTTGGCACCTTCTTGGTTCAAGGAGAAAGAAAACAAAATCTGCCAAGAAGCAGCAGCCTCCGGCCCTGCCTGGCTCGGGTGCTCACAGCGAGAGGGAAGAGCTCCTGTCCCCCAGCAGATGATCTGCACAGCCCCAGGGACAGGGCTGGGGTCTGGTGAGGGGACAGAGCAGGTCGAGGCTCCAGCCAGGTGCCCCCATGGCACCATCAGCAGGGACACCTTCCACTAGACC
>NW_010295660.1:0-207 GCF_000700745.2 Antrostomus carolinensis
GCTGCTTTGGCACCTCACAGCATTGTCAGGCGCAGTGGCCGCACACCTGGGACACACAGTGCGTAGGACACGCAGCGCACACGCATGCACCATACCTGACACCGAGCGTGCACACACGCTTCCTCACGAGCAACCGGTAACACGCACCCAGAGCTCCGTGCGTGCGCTTCCTGCCCCAGCCAAGCACCGTGCGTAACGCACACCCCA
>NW_010295661.1:0-13924 GCF_000700745.2 Antrostomus carolinensis
ACCAGCTCTGGCCCAGCTCAAAACCAGGGCATTCCTTAACTATGGAAAGCAAACTTGAGTTTTTAAGTGTTTTCATGCTGGCTTTGGGTTGCTCTTTGGCACACTGTTCCTTTTCAGCAGGTGTGTAACACCTGTAGCTCCCCTGAGTACCTGACTGATTGAGGCTGAGCTTGTGCATGTTTATGTGCTTTGTAAATTCAGTGTCTTTATGCCTTTATGCCTACGTGAATTACTGTATCACTGCTACCATTTGGTATTAACTACACTGCTGAGATTGTAAACCGAATTTTTGAGACCTTAATCTCCTGCTGATTTCAATAGGAGCAGAATTAGTAACTATGGGAAAGCTTGATTGATTGTATTTATTTATCTATTTATTTATTTATTTATCTTTCAATCCCCTCTCCCCTGGTGCTGAATAGTAATTCTCTCAAAATCCACGCTCTGGTATTACACTAACGCTTCAGCTCACACATGATTTCAACATCCTTGCAGGGTTCAAAGAGTTAGATTATTTGGTTTTTTGTCAAACCCATACAAAGCTCTTCTCTTATTTGGATCTTCTCTCACTTTTACCTGAGGACTATTTTACAATTTTAAAATATGTGGTGTATGTGTTTGTGTGAGACGAGTTACAGAAGTTAACCCTTTCTAGGTTGCAAGTACTTGTTGCAGTATTTAAATAGCCTTAAAAAAGGTGGGGTGAGTAGAAAGCAGCAGTGTTAATCTAATTTCTGAAGATTTAATTTACAGGAACCCATACGATTCCGTTTCCCTTGTGCTGCTGTGTTTTGCTTTCACTGTACCCTCCAGCGATTTTCTGCTCATTTAATTCCTGTTTGCCTGGGGATATTGAAGATTATTTTTATCAGAATTTACAAACATCATTTATGGAGGGAAACAGTCAAAGGCTCATTTCTCCCCCTCTCCTTTATAGTTGTTAATAGTAATTAAGAAATAGGAAATGTAGAAATACATCTGAATTATAACAATATTTTTCTATTAACATATGCTTTTGTGGTTTTTTTGTTCAGATTCTAATCTCACTTTTCTTTTTACCCCTTTTTTTCCCCTTCTGTGTAGCTGAAGTCCTGTACTTCCCTCCTAAGATACTGACCAGCGTCGGTTCTAACGTTTCCTTTCATTGCATCTATAAAAACAAAACCGACATTGTACTGTCCAAGAAGGTTGTTTGGTGGCTGAATTTAGCAGAAGAAATCCCAGCAAGTCAGTATACGCTTGTGAACGATCGCGTAAGCAAAGTTACTCTTTTCAACTTGAAAGCAACAAAACCTAGAGGAAGTTTCTTCTATAACGCATTGTACTGTTGTCATCAAAATAGGGAGTGTCATCATAGATACGCTGAATTATATGTAGTAGGTAAGATTCTAGATGATTTTAAATTATAATTTTGGTACATTTTTAATAGTAAGGTCAGAATATTTTAATTTTAAACTCCAGTTTAGCTTTTACTGAGCAAGTTACGACTTGTAATGCCTTTTTTTTTTTTTGTTTGAACAATTATCACTTTATTAATAAACTTTCAATGTGTTTTAATTAGATGTGAATATTAATATCACATGTGAAACGGATGGGTACTTAACTAAAATGACTTGCAGATGGTCTGCAAACCCAAACACATTGCTTCTGGCGAGCTCCTTGCAGTTAAGATACCACAGGTACGTATAGATTTGAATGCACTCTTTATGTTTGGAAAGTGTTGCTCTGGAAATATTATTGCATCAAAGAATTCTGAATTGATGTAATTATAAAATGTGCTTGGTTTCTGTAAGCTGGGCTTTTTCCCAACTGGAACTCCAGGGTTATTAATTACGTGTGCAGAAAAGGGACCATAAATACCTGAGTATGTAACATGGATTCTATTTACCATGTTTTACAGCCTGTAGATGCAGTTTGGAAGCCAGTTCTCTTAAAAGTAGGTGTGTTTGCTTCTGTCAGTTGTAAAAATTATTCTTCTAGTTGCTCATATCTACAAATTGTAAGGAAATAAGGAAAAAACCCATTCACAGTGAGAGTGACTGAGCACTGGAGCAGTGGCCCAGAGAAGCTGTAGAATCTCTGTCCTTGGAGACCTTCAGATCTCAACTGGGCAGGACCCTGGGCCACTTCATCTGCCTTTGAATTTAACCCTGCTTTGAGTCAGAGGTAGGACTTGAGACCTCTTAAGGTCTCTATGCAATCTTTGATTTTTCTATAATTCTCTATCTTTTTTTTTTTTTCTGTATACAGACAGTAGATAAAAATACAGGGATGGAATTTAATTAATTCCAGATGGAAAAGAGCTTGCTTAGAAAGAGAGAATCAAATCTTAGGTCATAAAAGGAATATTGCTTTATGAAGGTAGCCTCTTCGGTGGCCAGAGCAATCCTTGGTTTTCATGGTCAGGTGTTTTGGCTTTATTTGGTCTGTTTAATTTGGTCTGTCCTTTGGACAGAGCAGGAGAACCAGGATGTGGTGTGGAGCACACTCATTATTGTTTGCAAAATAGAAAACTGATTATTAAATCAGTGGTCTAATCATCTTTATCTTCATTCATGTACACAAACATGGCCTGTGATAGTATTGTTTTACCATGAAACTAAAAAAATCCTTTAGAGTTACTAATACATTGAGACTGAGAGTTTTCTAGAACCATGCTAATCTTTATATAAACAAGACAGACAGACAACCCTTCCTGAGGGAAAAAAAATCTCCAGTTCTACTGCTCTGCTGGACTGGATTAGCAAAAGTTTTGGCAAACAAATTTAAATCAGCCCTGAGAGCCTAATCCTTTGGAAAGCTGGACTGTCTTCTCTGTTGGAGGTGGACTGAAGTTTTGAACTATGGTAGTACCCAGGTGAATATTTCTCAGGATTTTTTGGCCTAAGGTAATAACTGGAATGTTTGAGATTTCCAGTGGAGGCTTTTAGGGCAGAATTAGTGACTAGCTGACTGCAAAGGTAGGTTTAGTTTCAACTGTATTCACAAATATGAATATAATGAGTGTACTGCTGGGCAGGGAGCTTGAAATAAAAACCATGCTGCTCTTGCCATGTCTTTTATTCCCACTTTTTCACTGTTCAGGTTTAGCTAAAAATATTATTTTCTAACAGGAGGTGATAATCTGTACAGTTGTCAGAGTGTTCCTGCTAGATCAACCAGTGAACATTAATACAGACTGAAAATGCTTTCTTGTTTGTTTGTTAAAAGTAAGATCTGAAAGAGGAAAAATAAAAAAACTAAACCAAAAATATCATGGAGGTCCATGTGAGCGTAGTGACTATCAAAAATTGAAGTATAAGTCACTTAAAAATTTATAGCTATGAAAACACCAGTATTGTTTGCATAACACTTTATTACAAGCTTGAAATCAAATGGAAATGCTCAGGTGTTTTAATTGCCCAAGCTTGATTGTAAGAGGCATTGTAAATATCTTGGAGTTGCTGATATTGCTTAGACATAGGCAAGTCCTCATGATGAAAGTTGGAAGTTTGATGTGTTGCATCAACATCACACACATCAGTTTTTCCAGGAGCAGGCAACTATTCTTCTTAGTTCCTGAGGCAATTACATTTTACAGATGAACTCCAGCGCTCCGTGGTGAGATAGCTTTGCTGTTGGTGTTTTGTTTGAGCTGGGTTGTTACTCCATCTTCCTCTCCAGTCAGCGCTGCCAGCAGAAACAGCAGAGAAATGATCATCCTGGAAAAACAGAGAATGCTGAGCTAAACCTTCAAAGCACAAGGCACCAGTTGAATCAGTATGAGCTGTGTTGACAGGAAGAGCAGAGATTCAGCCAAGTGTAACTTTTGTGGTTCAGTTGAATAACTAATACCCCATCAGGCCACTCTGACCACGAGTCTGAGCTGTGTGCAAGCTTAGGAGAAATTAGGAGAAACCTGAAAACCTTCCTTTCCATCACTGATAAGATGTCCAGTGCCATTCTATCCAGGGTACAGGTCTCCTCTGTTGCCAGATGTGATACTGATTGTAGGTGGGATTTCAGTACCACCCTCCAGAATTGATATTGTTATGGGATTTCCCTCTCCTGGAGACTTCCCTGTACATGTCCAGTTGGTCCACGTGGCAGCTTTCCCCAGAACGCCAGTTGGTATTTTGAAAGTCATATTCCTGGCTGGAGTAAATTCTTGGCTGGAGATCTGCCTTGCTGTGTTTATTGCTAGCACATACCACTCAGGTGACATGATTTATGAGTATTTGGAGGTGCCTCCTCTTCTCGTACCTGTTTCTTCTTGTTAATCTCTTATCAAAAGATTTTGCACTGGGGAGAGCTTTCACGTCCTGCTTTTTCAGGCTAAGAGCCAAAGCTTTGAGGATCAACACTGCAGTGTTGTTTATCCATTTAGTGCAGATTCCAGTTCAAGATCTGTCCAAATAATCATCAAGAAACCCCAGATGGTTCCAGTGACACCATTTGTTTTAATTACTTTCAGAGTTCTATTTTACTGATGCCATGAGCAGCTTATCATTGCAGTGTGTTAACTGAACGGGGTTTTTTTTTTCCTCTTTTAAGGAGCAGAATTTATTGTTCTGACTTTCCAAGTACTTCTCCAAAATCAGAGGTGAAAGAATGCCATTTACAGAAGAATAATTCTTATGAGTGCACATTTCAGCCTATTTTTCTTTTATCTGGATATACCATGTGGATAGAGTTTAAGCACTTACTAGGAACGCTTGAATCCTCACCAACTTGTGTCGTTCCAGCAGATGTGGGTAGGTCAAGATTCGTGCACATCTTTCTTCACTTGTGACCTTGGATTTCATTCCTTATATGGTGTAGGTAAAGTACTTCTTCATGGCATTTTAAATAAATTAGATGGTGGAAAGAACAGAAAAACATAAGAGCTTTGATATTGTTTTCTAAAAGACATGGGATTAAATGTTATTTCCATATATTTTGCTTGGCACTGAAGCAGATTGGAACTGCAGCTGATACCTATAACATGAAACATTCAATTTTGCCTGTTGATTCTCTCAGGTGTTTTGCAAAGAAATCTGCAGAAAATGCAAGTATTCTATTTTAAAAAGCAGTCTCATTTTTAAGGTTCTTGGTTATCTAATTTTTCTGAGGTCTTCAATTAGTTAAATTTATACTTTGATAGTGTAGCACTCTGTGTATTACTTACACAGATATATTCATTTAAAATTGTTGGAATTATTCATGCTCTTGCATGCTTTTGCAAGTTTCTTTTGTGACACATAAAGCACCCACTTAAATTTCTATAAAAGCAAGAGGCAGGAACAGTGTTTGAGTGTTTTGAAACTGCAGAATGTGCAAAGCACCTCTTATTATCTGGTCTGTGACTTGGAGCGTTCGTTGGGCTGTGTATTTTTTGGACACAAATGCGAACATATGTAGAGAGGAAACATGACAGATAAAGCACAGCAGTGCTCCATGAAATAAAGCAGAATAATAAAATACATCTATAGTGTGTGTGGGGAAGCATGCTGACAGAGAAAAGAAATTAACCCAAACTATCCTTTGCATTTCAAAGTTGAAATAGAATAAGCCAAAACGAATGTCCCAAGCAGGAAAGGCAAAGTTCAGTGCATTGTGGTCAAGTGGGGTTTGGGAATTATTATTCCTATTATTACTATTAATTCGGTGGCCTTGTGGTTTTCCAGGTTGTTCCCACAAGTTCAAAGAGCTTGTCCCTTTTTGAGAAGCGAGTCTGCTGAGTATCAGAGAACGATGGGGAGCCTTGGGCCTGAGAAAGGCGGGTGGTGTGAGGGATGGCAGGTGGAGATCCTGCGCTTCTGCTGCTCAGACCGTTTGCCAAGAGGACCTGGCACCTCGTCAGCGCGGCAGCTGCAGCCTTAGTCTGTGTCGGGCACGTCTGTGCTCTCCCTTGGTTGTGGTTTTTTTGGGGAACAGTGGTGGCTTTAGATGGTGCTGCCCAGTGAGGAATTCTAGCAGCACTTGAGAAATCTGGTTTATTCAAATTATCACTTTTAATAGAAAGCAAAGAACAGCATTGACCTACACTGAATGGAAGGTGCTCTGTAAAACAAAACATACTCGTTCTAGCACCACTCAAAATTTAAAGCTCATTTCATTATTTATTTAATTTTTTAAAATTGTTTTCTCCTCACTCCCCATCTGGTTAATCAAAACAAGTTTATTCTAACTTTGCTTTAGTAACTGTGGTGGTTTGGGTGGATTCACCCCTTTTTGCTTGCACCTTGCAGCCAAACAGCCTGATCTCTCACCCTCCTCCCCCCCTTGACCAGAAAGTAGGGGAGAGAATTGGAAGGAAAAGGGCAAGGAGACTCAGGGGTTGAGATAAAAACTATTTACTAATTAAAATAAAATGATACTGATAACAGCAGTGATAACAGACTATACAAATGAGTGATGCACCCCTGAGATTCACAAACTAGGGCTTTGTGACATTCACCTTCAGTCTACTGGAGAAGCTCAATTTTAGTGGAATTTCCTATTAGTAAAATAAAAACTTAATGTGATATCTCCACTAATCATTGCATGATGTCTGTCACCATCCTTTATAGAACCTGCCTTTCTGGGTGCACCCCATTATTGCCAGGCTGAATCTTTTGCTCTTTGTACCAGGGGAGGTACCAGGTGCTGGCACCAATCTAAGCTATTGCAGTTTAAATTAAAATTAAAGGTACTGAAACTTGCCCATGGATTTATTTTTTTTTTTAATAAAAGATTTATTAAAGTAAGAAACTTTAATTTTAATAATAATACTACTTAATATTTAAGTACTTAATACTTTAATAATACTTAATCAAAGTAAGAAACTTTGATTTTACTATTTCAACTGAGTATTTTTCAGTTGTGATTTTAGTTTGGATCAAAATTGGAATGAATTTCTCATTAGACAAACATTGTGTTTCTCAGCCAGCAACGCTTCTGTGTGCAGTGAATGGTCCAGCCAGCCTGGATTTGTGATTTGTTATGTTTGCATTATAGCCCAGCTTTACTTGGAATAGCAGTGGCCACAGGGTGTTACCTGCCACCCTCAGGACAGAAGAACTAAACCATGATGATGAGACTTAATGAGAAATGTCAGTGCAGACATTACACTCATTTTAATTTCTTTTTTCTTTCAATTTTTCTAGTGAAGCCGCTTCCTCCCTCCGATGTTAAAGCAGAAATCACCAGGAATGTTGGGCTGCTGAACGTGAGCTGGACAAACCCCATATTTATGAACAATGACCTTAGATTTCAGATTCGGTATGCTGTGAACAGGGAGGAAATCCCATGGGAGGTACTGTCTTTTTTCATCTAGACTGAAGCAGGAATCACCGCAGTGTTGTCGTTTAGGGTGGTAGCTGGTTGTTGTGGAATTTATGGCGTGTGATAAATCACAGTTATAAGCATTTGCTTTATCTAGCAAAGGAATGTCACTGATTGGATATTGGATTAATTATCAGGGACTTTGACTCTAACAGATGCCTAAACAGCCTTTTGTGCTTACTCTAAATATTTTGACTTCTGTTACAGCTTTATGAAGTTTCAAATGCCCCAAGATCAGCTGTGATAAAAGTTCAGAAACTTTGTGTTGAGTATGTGGTTCAGGTCCGGTGCAGAGAACTGGATGGATCTGGTTACTGGAGCAACTGGAGCAGACCAGCCTATACGCTGGTGAAGGATGTCAGAGGTAGGTGTGCCTTCAGCCTGCACTCTGATGCTCTCTCCACTGTCACACTGAGGTGTGACACTGTTCTTTCAAAACTCTGTTATCTTGCAGCTCCCTTACAAGGCCCTGAATTCTGGAGAATTATCACTGAAGATCCAGCAAGGAGGCAGAAAAATGTTACGCTCCTGTGGAAGGTGAGAACAATCACGTTTTGGTCTTTCACTTTGATCCAAAAACCATCAGTAGAACTGCCAGAAAGGGGGTATGAGATGCACGTGCTGCCCTGGGAAGCAAACTTGGGCAGTTGCTGTTCACGGGACCATGTGTGCGAGGCACTGGGGATGTGACTGTTGTGCTGTATTGTGAGTGAGCACTGGACTGGGAGTCAGTCGAGGGAGGTGATCACCTGCTCTGCTCTGCACTGGGGCGGCCTCACCTCCAGCACTGGGGGCAGTTTGGGCACCACAGGAGAAAAAGGATCTAAAGCTGCTGGAGAGTGTCCAGAGGAGGGACACAACATTGGGGAAGGGTTTAGAGGGGAAGGGTGTGAGGAGAGGCTGGAGTCACTTGGTTTGTTCAGCCTGGAGAAGAGGAGACTGAGAGGAGATCTCCTGGGGGTCTAGAACTTCCTCCCAAGGGGAAGAGGAGGGGCAGGCGCTGATCTCTTCTCTCTGGCCACCAACAAATGCCAGGAGCAGAGGAAATGGCAGGAAGATGTGGCAGGGGAGGGTGAGGTTGGCCATGAGGAAAAGGTTTTTCAGGAACCCAGAGGGTGGTGGAGCACTGGAACAGGCTCCCCAGGGAGGGGCTCATGGCACCAAGCCTGACAAGATTCCAGCAGCATTTGGCCAACATGTGCCCTCAGGGACATGGTGTGAATGTTGGGATTGTCCTGTGCAGGGACAGGAGTTGGCCTCCAGCATCCTGGTGGGTCATGGAAAAAAAGCACATCAGTGACTGCCCACTCCTGTTTGTCTGTGTTTAGTATGGAAACTGTCATCTGTTCTGGTCTTTCCATCCTGGAAAATACTAACAAACCAGTGAGTTACTGCAGGACCCTGAAAATGTGTGTTTCCTTGTCCCCTCTGCCCTCCCTTCACTGGAAAGACAGCAAGTAAGTGTGTCAGCTCTCAGAGAGAGAGAGAGACAGGAGAAATTAAGTGTGTAAGTGGACTACAGTGCCTTTGCTGAAAGGACAATAGCCAGTCTATAGAATATCTTTTTTGGGTCATGTTTTCTTAAAATTGGGACACTGCCTTCTGCCCAAATAACATTTGCTTTTGAAATCAAAGACTGGGAAATTAATGAATACCAATGTTTACTGCAGCCGCTGATGAAGAATCACTCATTGTGCAGCGTGAGCCGATACGTTATAAAGCATCAGACATCAGGAAACACCACGTGGGCAGAATATGTTGATAATGGCACTGCCTGTTCATTTCCATGGACCGAGCACACACACACCGTTACCATCTTAGCCATGAATTCAATTGGAGTTTCTTCAGTTAATTTTAATTTAACTCTATCAGAGCAAATGAGCACAGGTAAGAACACTAATCAGTAGCCATTTTGAGATGTGGAAAATGCTAGGAATCCTTGTGATGCTTTTGGACAAAGCTTTCTTTGTAATAAAATTCCCTTTTGTTACAATAAAAAATGTTTTATGATGATAGGTTGAGCTATATGGGAAACAGATTCTGTATCTCACCAACAGAGCTGTTTGAAAAATGAAATTTCCATGGCATGAAAATCTTTGTGATCTTTGGGTTAAGAAAAGAGTTGTCTTTCCCTGGGCTGTCTTCCCTCCACTAACAGGATATCAAGTAATTAATTACAGAAAAACAAAATCTTACTGTAGAACTGCTCTTTCATCTACTTTGTCCTGGAAACACCCAACATTCCTCCTAGGGAATGTTTTGTTGTTTCCAAAATGAAATATGGTCTTGTTTCCCTGGCTGCTCACCTGATGGGCTGCCAGAGTACATAGTTCTCAGAGGTTTGGCTTTTATTTCCTAAGCAGCCTCTTCATTGATTCGACTGCCCTCTGCTTTATTAATAAAATAAAGGCTATTGCTTCTGAATACTTCAACTCTGTCACATTCATATGCAAATATGTGCTGTGGGAAACATTACTGCAGCCTCGTCGTAGAACTTTACTGCTGTAATGCCATTTTAAAAGCATTTTTTATGGATAAAATTCTTCCTGATCTTGTGTGTAAGCGTATTCTGGAAACCTTGTGGTTGGTAGCAGAGGTAATGGGAAGCGTTTGGCTGCCTGGATCGTGATCCTGGTGTATTACTTAATGAGATTTCACAGGATTTAGTTTTCATGCTCTCAATGTGTGCTTTACTAACTAAATGTTGACAGCTCCGTTGTTATTGATGATTTTTTGCCTCAGGAGTGATAATTAAGGAGGTGCACATGAGAATTGGGATTTTTTATATATATATATATCTGTTAAGAAGCTTGATCTGTTTAGTGTTTGGAATAGTTGGTGTAAACCAAGCTTTGCTGGTTTAAAAAGATGTTTGCTTATGTGAACTAGAGATCAGGCTTTATTTTATAGAAGATAATCATTAAACAAGTAAATGATAAAGTGGAGAAACCACAGCAGTTATTTATGTGCATGTAGTTTATAACATACACCTCTCCTGCTAACCCAGCTCTCATCTCACCTCTGCCTGAGTTCCTGGGATTAATTCCAGGCTGTTTTCTCCCTGTTCCGTCAGTGAACGCTGTGCAGTCGCTCGGCGCTTACCCAGTGAACAGCTCTTGTGTGATTTTGATGTGGACACTTTCACCTCAAATATACACGATAACATCTTTTGTGATTGAATGGATGAACCTCAACAGAGAAGAGGAGATGAAATGGGTGCAAGTTCCTCCAAATATTACTAAATATTATATTTACGGTGAGTGTGCACCTGAAAATGTAATATATTATTTATTTTATTAATTTTATTAATAGTATAATATTATTACATTTATTAATTGTTATAAAACAGAAAAATGTAGTGTTACTGAGCTCTCGGGTTCCTTTTTCCCCCTCTTTCTGTTTCTGGTGGTTTTATGGTAAGGATCAGGGGAGAAATTCTTGACTGTCATTAGAGGACTGACTGTAAAGGATTGACTGCTGCATTAGCAATCAGGTTGACAAAGAGTAAAGCTCAGGACTGGTTCATTTTTTTGGCCATACAATAAAATTAGTGATGGAATATTGAGTACACCAGCTAATTATCTAAGTTAATATAGAATCATAGAATCATAGAATGGTTTGGATTGGAAGGGACCTTAAAGCTCATCCAGTCCCAACCCCCCTGCCATCAGCAGGGACACCTTCCACTAGACCAGGTTGCTCAAAGCCTCATCCAGCCTGGCCTTCAACACTTCCAGGGAGGAGCAGCCACAACTTCCTTGGGCAACCTGTTCCAGTGTCTGACCACCCTCACAGTGAAGAACTTCGTCCTAATATCTCATCTAAACCTCCCCTCTTTCAGCTTAAACCCATTTCCCCTTGTTTTGTCATTAACTGCCCTTATGAAAAGTCCTTCCCCAGATTTCTTGTAGGCCCCTTGGCTTTAAATTTCTAAGATCTACAATAGCTCCGTAAAGGTGTTAATTCCATGAGGAAATAATGGCAGATTATCCAGTATAGATTAATAATTTTAACTTTCCAATATTACAGTGGGTATCTATAAAAGATGGCTCTCATTAT
The DNA here is from genome assembly GCF_000700745.2 of Antrostomus carolinensis. Taxonomy (NCBI): domain Eukaryota; kingdom Metazoa; phylum Chordata; class Aves; order Caprimulgiformes; family Caprimulgidae; genus Antrostomus; species Antrostomus carolinensis. Next base: position 11,344 of record NW_010295661.1, read on the forward strand.
TCCCCTCTCTGAGCTGATTTGAACTCTGATATGTGACCAGAGTCTCTGTGGGGGTAGCTGTTTAAAAGTAGGATGATAATTTTGATTCAGAAGGCTGATTGCCTCATTCCAGATCACTTTATTCTGATTGAGAAGTACCGGTTCAGCCTCTACCCCGTGTTTGCTGGAGGAGTTGGCAAATCCAGAGCAACGGATCAATTTACCAAAGGTGACTGATTTACAGGATTTTTCTCTGTGTTGTTTAGGAAACAGGAGCTTGTAGAAATAAATTTAAATGCAGAGGAAGTTTCTATCTTATCAGGAAACAGTCAGTAACTAATTGTAATTACAACTATAAACAGGGATCTAGACTTCAGTTGCTTTATTTTGAAATCTTTGTGGGATTAATTGCATGAGGGACCTGAATTCCTGCGCATCTAACTTCACAGCCAAGGTCCCAGGTCCCTGTGGTTCTTCATTCTCCAATTGTGGACTGTTCTAATTTCATATAGTCTGATTTAATTTCTTAATACTAAGGGAGCAGTGGGCACCTCTGACAGGGATGGAGGAGGCACCTCAGTATTTAAAATGATTCCTTTTTGTCTGTTTGTTCTCGAGGTAAAGATTTATTGATGTTCAATAAAACAGTTTATCAGGGTTTTTTTGCATTTAAGCTGTTGTTTCTGCTGTTTGTTATTTCCCTATTGCAAACTAATTGTTCACAGACAAATTATTATTCGGCATTATTATCTGAATTCCTTTTATTTCCAGCTGGATATGAAAATGAGACTAATTCCAGCCTCTATGTGGTTCTGCCAATAGTTATTTCAACCTCAGTTTTATTGCTTGGAGCGTTGCTGGTTTCACACCAAAGGTAAGTTGTTTGTTGTCATATAAAAGTCCCAGAAGATCTTTAGAAGAAGGTGATGCTGCTTAGATGATGCCTGTCTGCTGAAGTGGTGGGCAGGGCCTTTCTGGGGAAAGGTAGGAATTATTTGTGTCGTATATTTGATGTACTGTACTGAAAGACAGCAGCTCTGTGGAACGCAGCACCTGGAAGTCAAGTGTCTTGAGTGCACAGGCTTGTTACCCTGCGCAGGTCAGACCCATGGCCTTTTGGGTCTGGTGTCCTTGCAGTAAGATGATGATCAGCGCTGTTCATTTTCACTGGGAAGTGTCACTTCAGCCTGTGCCACCTGCTCCTCACTTCTGCAGGGTGATGTGTGTGGGCAAGTTAACGAGTGTGGAGTGCTCTGAAGTTGTGAAGCGCTCCGAGTTCCGTATCTAATGGTCACCACAAAGGACAGGCTGAACTCAAAGCCAATTGAAAAAAATCCCCCTGAGTTTTGAGGAAGGTGGGTTGGGGTTGTGTTCAGCAAAGACTTGCCTGGACCTTTTATATTTTGCTAAACTGCCACCTGCTGTGCTGCTGCTTTATTTCTTTATATATTTTTTTTTCTATTAAATTTTGGCCATCTCTTGTGTCTGAAGCACTTGGTTCATTGTCACAGTGTTCTGGATAAATGAAATTGCACAGAATTGTCCTTTTCTGCCATGCAGCAGTACAGAATCCATGAGAACAGTACCAACTCCACAATTTACCTCATATTTCAGAATGAAGAAACTCTTTTGGGAAGATGTTCCAAACCCCAAGAATTGCTCCTGGGCACAAGATGTTAATTTTCAGAAGGTGTGTATTTCCCTGGTGATGCTTCTTCCCCCACCCCGGGGGTCTGACTGCTGTTTGCTTAGTGCTGAACTGGACCTGTTGGTTAGACTAGACCCTGACTCAGTTACTGAACGAAGCGACTCAGGGCCTCTGAAGTGTGTGACACAGCCGTTGTCTCAGCTGTAGAAAGTTAAAATGGAGAAATGGGCCAGGACCAGAGACCAACAGCTCTTTGAATGGAAATTTCAGGGCAATTAGTAAATCAGTTGCAGAATCATAGAATCATAGAATGGTTTGGGTTGGAAGGGACCTCAAAGCTCATCCAGTTCCAACCCCCCTGCCAGCAGCAGGGACACCTTCCACTAGACCAGGTTGCTCAAAGCCTCATCCAGCCTGGCCTTCAACACTTCCAGGGAGGAGCAGCCACAGCTTCTCTGGGCAACCTGTTCCAGTGTCTCACCACCCTCACAGTGAAGAACTTCTTCCTAATATCTCATCTAAACCTCCCCTCTTTCAGCTTAAACCCATTTCCCCTTGTTTTGTCATTAACTGCCCTTATGAAAAGTCCCTCCCCACCCTTCCTGGAGCCCCTTCAGGTGCTGGGAGGCCGCTATAAGATCTCCCCGGAGCCTTCTCTTCTCCAGGCTGAACAGCCCCAACTCTCTCAGCCTGCTGAATCCCACAGGTGTAATACTCATGCACCTCAGTGAGTGCCACGTGTGTGTACCGAGGGCAAATTCTTTGGGGTAAACTGCCTCTGCGTTGGGCTGCGAATCGGGAGCTGTGGTGTGATGAGCTGTGAGAAGAGTGAGACTTTACATGGACTTCACCAGTTTGCAGCAGCAGAAAGTTTCTCATGGTCCCAGAGTCTGAGCGTGTGTAATCACTGAGACAATAATCATATCACAGAATCATAGAATTGTTTGGCTGGAA
>NW_010295662.1:0-252 GCF_000700745.2 Antrostomus carolinensis
GGTGGGGGGCGGGAAGGCTGAGAACCCTGCGGAGGGAGGGAGGATGGAGCTGGGCTTTGGGCTCAGCCTGTTTGCCTTGGCTCATGGTGCTGCTGGATCATCTTCCCAGAGCTGCAGACTTTCCTCAGCCGGGTCTGTGGTTTCTGTAGGTGGTGACCTTCCTGCTGTTGAGGTTCTGGTCTCCAGATCCTGGTTCCTCTGTCAGTGAGCACAGACAGCTCCGAGGCTTGAAATCTCAAGAGTAAAACAGAG
>NW_010295662.1:290-550 GCF_000700745.2 Antrostomus carolinensis
GCCCAGCAGGTGAGGGAAGCTGGGAGGTGGGAGATGCTGCCTCACCCCGGAGGGGCTGCGTCCAGCTCTCCTCAGCTGCGAGAGGAGTTATCCCCGTGCGGTGACCTCTGTGGTGAGGCGCTAATTGAAAATGAAATCACACTTTCCTCAGCGCGGAGCTGCGAGCGGCGGCCTCTGGCAAGAACAAATTCCATCCTAGTCCGGGTTGCTGACACCTAAAATCCTCCAGAATGTTATTTCTTAAGATTAAGTGCAGTCAC
>NW_010295662.1:701-1081 GCF_000700745.2 Antrostomus carolinensis
AAACCAGCAGCAGTCTGGCGCTGGAGGAAGGCGACTCGGCGGAGGCTGCGGCGCCCCGGGAAGGTGGGGGGTCCCCGGGCCCTGGGGGGCCCCGCTCCCTGCCCGCGGTGGATGGCAGCGCTGACAGCCCCAGCAGCGAAACGCCCGAGGGTGGGTTTGGAGCCTGGAAAGCCTCAGGCTGGTGCTTTCTGAGGGTGGGCCACTGCATCCAGCTCCTCTTACCTGTGTAGGAGCAGCTGGGATTTCTGGGGTAGAAAGTTCTGGTTTCTCCCTATTTCTGTGTGTTTCTGTGGTTCTGGAGGTGTCGCTTCCTGACCAAAGCGTGGAGCTGGTTCTCACCTGAAAACAGTGGTTTGTTTATCGTTGCTTAAACCTTAAGG
>NW_010295662.1:1254-7719 GCF_000700745.2 Antrostomus carolinensis
TCAAAGCCTCATCCAGCCTGGCCTTGAACACTTCCAGGGAGGAGCAGCCACAGCTTCTCTGGCCAACCTGTTCCAGTGTCTCACCACCCTCACACCAAAGAATTTCTTCCTCACATCTCATCTCCCCTCTTCCAGTTTAAAGCCATTTCCCCTTGTTCTGTCATTAACTGCCCTTATAAAAATTATTCTCTGGAAGATGAGAACTGGGTCTCTTCGAGCAGGTGCTTGCTTAAAATTAACCCTGCCTTGGATTGTGGTGCCTGGTAAACATGGGATGTAGGAAGCACACAACCAGTAGAGTTAATTTAATAACCAACTGCTGTTCAAGTTCCTCATCTGGAGGAACTCTGGAAGTAAAGAAGTGTGCTGAAGGCTGCGTTGCCTGCTCTGTCCCCACGTGTCCTCTGTTGGGGACAAGATACTCTTGATCTGAGATGATACAGCTGCTCTTCTGTGTGAGGAGAGGGGCTAACTCAGGTCTGAAAATCTATTGTCATGTAGAAGAGCCTGGCTCTGGGGGTGTTAGCAGGCAGTTCCTCTGAGGGAAAGCTCAGGCACAACCTGCTTTCATTAAAGGATGGTGAGGAGAGGGCGGGGGGGGGGGACAGATGTCAGGGGCTTGGTCATGCTCTTGTGATCAAAAGAGAGGCTGTTGGGGAGGCACCTCCATTGTCAGGGCAGCTGGCTGGAGACGCAGCCAGAACAAAGCAGCTTGTGTTGCTGGAAGTTGAAGCAGCCTTGGTGCAGTGGGGTGCTCAGGAAACCTCCCCTTGGCCGTGTGCTTATAGAGACCGGAGAATAGACGGTGTGGGGGCGTCTCACGCTTTTGTGTTCCCACCTCCCGCAGCTCCTCTCGCACAGGAGGACACCAAGTCCTCCCGGCCTGCTGTGCGTGACGTCTCCGAAGAGCTGAGCAGGCAGCTTGAGGACATCTTGAACACGTACTGCGTGGATGCCAGCCAGGAAGGTCCAGGCGAGGACGCTGGGCAGAGCGAGCCCGCGGAGCAGGAAGAGGCTGAGAAGTGTCGTAGCGAGTCCCCGAGGAACGGTGAGCAGGAGACGGGCGGCCCCGAGATGAACGGGGAGAAGGAAAACACCAAGGGGACCGAAGAGTTTCGACCCGGCGAGGAGTGTGGGGAGCGGGATCAGAAGAAGGCTCAGGAAAAGAAGAAAGCCAAGGGCCTAGGTAAGAGGCTCCCTGCTCTGGTTGTGCCACCAGCCCGAGAACTTTGGTGCAGACGTTGATTTTCCACTGGTTGCCCTCAATGAAATAAGCACTTTGGGTGTGTGACGTGCAGCGGCGTTTGGGAACGACGCAGCCTTGTGTTCTGTGGTATGTGGGGAAATGTACCGAGTGCTCCAGAGGCACTGGGTGCTGCTGCAGCCTCTGAACTCTGAGGATTTCCCTTCTGCTGGACTCAATGCCCTCAGCCAGCCCAGTGGTGGTTTCTCACTCCCAAAACCAGGTCTCTCCCAGCTGCTGCAGTTGTTCACCCACCGCGTGCGGTGACATCGGTGGGGCAGTGCCCTGAGAAGGCGCTGGAGATGTTGGCTCTGGCTGTGAGACCTGGTTTGTCTCTCCTGTCTTTGCCTTTATGAGACAGAACTCCTATGTCATTGATGTTATTTTAGTTTATTATTTATTTATTTTAAATTCTATGTCTCATTCCAGGCAAAGAAATCACTTTGCTGATGCAGACACTGAACACCCTGAGCACGCCAGAGGAGAAACTAGCAGCGCTGTGCAAGAAATACGCTGAGCTGGTGAGAGCTTGTTTCTTGGTTCCAGGCTCTGGGGCTGGGGGAGGACACTGCAGCACTGAGCTCAGGAGCTGCTTCACGAGGCAGAAGATGGCTGTAGATTTTCTTTATGTTGAGAGGGACAGTCCAAGAACACGCATGTAGCTTTGCAGTGTATGTTCTGGGATCTCTGCAGCTCTGGATTTACAAATATTAGAGGATAAAAGTTGCTTGGTCCAGCCAGGTGGTGTTGTTTGCAGAAGTGTAAGCGTGGACAGGAGGATTTTTGGCAAATCTGCGTGTAAAAGGACTTCAGATCTGTTTTTTTCTCTGCTCCTCTAACATGGAAGCTGCATCTCTTAACCCATCCTGTCCCAGGAGTGTTCCGTGGCCAGGTCTGTGCTGGGCCTGCGTGTCCCCAGGGCTGAGCTGTGAGCTGGCAGGCCCAGCCGTGGCAGAGGACAGGGCAGATACATCTCCTGTCTGCACCGCTCCGTGGCTCGTTTCTGTTGATAATTCCCTGCAAGAAACGTGTGTTTGGCAGAGTCACCGCGCTGCTGCCTGTGCACACTCAGCCAGACAACACACACAGAGGCTGGTGGCACACGTAACCAGAGCCAGGAGCTGTGGGCACAGATGTAGTTCTGTGGATGGACACAGTGCAGGGGAGAGCTGTGGGGCTGTCTGTGCACGTCCCAAGTGGACATCTGCAGGTTTTCCCTGTGCTCAGAGCTCTGCTCTGTTTGGGGGATGTGCGTGGAGGTGCTGGATGAACGTGCAAGTCTTTCCAATTCCAGCAGGACACGAATTGAGGAAGGAGAAAGGCCCTGTCCTGGGGACTTTGGGCTCTGTGTCAGACCTGCCCTGCTCAAAAGTGGCATCTTTGGTGCTATAAAGCTCTCCTCCTCCTCCTCTCAGAGCACAGAGAGCGTTGTTTTGATCCCTGTGTCTTCTCCTAGGGGCTCAGCACATTGCCCTGCTCTGTCTTGCTTCACCTGTGCCCTTTGCTCCCCTGTCCTAGCTGGAGGAGCACCGTAACTCCCAGAAACAGATGAAAATCTTGCAGAAGAAACAAACGCAGCTGGTGCAAGAGAAGGACCACCTGCAGAGCGAGCACAGCAAGGCCATCCTGGCCCGCAGCAAGCTGGAGAGCCTGTGCCGTGAGCTCCAGAGACACAACCGCACCCTCAAGGCAAGTGTCTCCTGGGCTCTTCTCCAAGAGCTGCTTCATCCCCGAGCGCTGGGATCACTGGCTGTGGGGCTGTGAGCCCTTCTGGCAAACTTACCTTGACCAGTGATTGTCCACAGTCCACCATCCGGGGCAGTGCTTTAATTTTGCTGTTAAGCCATCAGTATCTGCTGTGCCTGAGTGTTATTTCAGGGTCTGTTCACTGGAGAAGGGGAGGGGAAGGGCCCAGAGTCCCATCCCGATTGCTGGAAGCTGTAGTAGGAGGCTGGGTGGGTTCAGAGCATCGTGGTTTGGGCTGTTTGCTCACCTGCCTGCCCAGCACAGAGGCTGACACGTCCCTGCTGTCTCTGCCCTCCTCATGCAGGAGGAGGGTGTCCAGCGTGCGCGGGAGGAAGAGGAGAAGCGGAAGGAGGTGACATCCCACTTCCAGGTGACGCTGAATGACATCCAGCTCCAGATGGAGCAGCACAACGAGAGGAATTCCAAGCTGCGCCAGGAGAACATGGAGCTGGCAGAGCGGCTCAAGAAGCTCATCGAGCAGTACGAGCTGCGGGAGGAGGTGGGTCAGGGCGGGGGACCTGGCGTAGGGCTGCTCTGCTATGTCCCTTCTGCCCAGTGAAGTGGGTTTCTGCTGCTGGAGGGCAAAAGGGGCCTCTGAGCTCTGGGATCTTCCCTTGGGATCACTGCCTGGGCTGCAAGGACCTGGCTGAGTGTGTCGGTGACTGGTGGTGTTTCCCTCGGCAGCACATTGACAAGGTGTTCAAACACAAGGACCTGCAGCAGCAGCTGGTGGACGCCAAGCTCCAGCAGGCACAGGAGATGCTGAAGGAGGCAGAGGAGAGACACCAGCGGGAGAAGGACTTTGTAAGTCTCAGAGCTGTTCTCTAATGGGTACCAACACTCTGCTTTTTGTCTCGTCTCTCTGTGGAAGATTCTTAGGTTGGGTTCCTGAGTGCAGATCCCAACTCAGGTCAGGGCCTCCCAGGCCAGCTGTGTGCCCAGCAGGGACCACTACCCCAGCAGCATCGGGAGCGAGGCTGGAGCTCTGCTCTGCTCTTTGTGTTTCTCCCAGCCCACTCCCAGCTCCAGGCCAAGTGCCAGCCATGTGGGGACATGTTGAGAGCCTTCCCTGGTGGCACCAGGTAACTGGTATTGCTCTTCCCTAGCTGCTGAAGGAAGCTGTGGAATCACAGAGGATGTGTGAGCTGATGAAGCAGCAGGAGACCCATCTCAAGCAGCAGGTGAGTGAGCCAGTCTGTGTGCTCAGCCTGGTTGGTTGGGTTTTTTCTTTCCTCCCTAAGCAGGGAACAACCTGGAGTTCTTTAATCTGGAAAACACAAGGGCAGGATTGCTCGGAGTTTGGTGTGGATGGGCCTGTGTCAGCACAGTGTGAGCTGAGTCTTCCTTCAGCAATTCTGCCTTCTGGGAGGAAGGGACCTTGGTTTTTACCAGCACATTTCCCAGTGCTGAGGGCAGTGGTGTGGTCATACCTTGCTGAATCAGACCCAGCCAGTGCCTCCTGCCAAGGCCATGAGATGTTTGCAGAACACATCAGGCTCTGAGGATGTTTCCCTAACAAAAGAATGTTCCCTTAGCAAAGAATTTTTCCACATTCCCCAGTACCTCATGTTGGCAGAGCAGCTCTGTGCTGCCAGTTTGTTTGCCAGAAAGTCCAGTCACAAGCTCATGAGCTCAGTTTTGGTCTGACATCTCCCCTTTCCTGGGGGAGGCTGTCAGGAGGTGCTGGGTGAGCAGTGAGGAGCTGTAACCCTGTCTCTCCCCACAGCTGGCTCTCTATACGGAGAAGTTTGAAGAATTCCAGAACACCCTTTCTAAAAGCAGTGAAGTGTTCACGACATTTAAACAGGAGATGGAGAAGGTGGGTAACGCTCTGGCTGCCGTCAGAGCTTGCGTGGGCTGGAGGCGCTGTCTGGTGTCTCTCCTTGGTGCTTCTGCGACCTGGAAAAGCTGCAGCTCAGTTGTTTTGTTTAGTTTTGCTGGTATTAAAGTCAGACACGAGCTGGCTGCTCGTGTAAGGTTGATACTGTCCCTGGGTGGTGACTTCTGTGTCAGAACCAGCAGTGCTGCCCCTCTCTCCTGGTTTGTTGTTACCTGGTCGGTGTTTCTCTCTGGTGAAGCTGACGGCAGCGGCAGGAGACGTTTCCCGGGACAGCAGAACCTCGCTGTCTGCGCTGGGAAGTGGGTGCCCATTTGAGGACCCGTGAGGTGTAACCACAGCGCTGTCTGTGCCTTATTTGTTCCCTTTTTTTTGTCACTGTGATTCTGTAGATGACGAAGAAAATCAAGAAGCTGGAGAAAGAGACCACTATGTACCGCTCTCGCTGGGAGAGCAGCAACAAGGCTCTTCTGGAAATGGCTGAGGAGGTGAGGAGGCTCTGGGTGTTCCACGCGGAGGCAGGGAGCTGGAGCAGCCTGGGTGGCCTTAGGCTGGAGCTGAGGGACAGCAGGAGACAGGGACAGCTCCTGTCTCGGTGCAGGCGTGCTGGGTGGAGGGGTTGTGTTTTTCCCTTTAGCTTGATTTCCTTCCCTGGACATGGTGGTAGGAGCCTCTCACAGAGGTCCTGGTTGATGAGTGCAGAGGTGTGTGGAAGGAGTCAGACAGTCTCAGTGGCTCTTGGCCTCTGTGAGGGTAAAGGAAGAAAGAAGCGGTGATGGCATCAGGTCCTTTGAGTGCCCAGTGTTTGCTTGGTCACAAGTATTTTCCCTTTGAACTTCCATCTGAGGTTTCAACTCCCTTTCTGCCTCTCTGTCCTCAGGGTGGTGGAGTCTAAACTGTTTCTCTATTTGCAGAAAACCCTTCGAGACAAAGAGTTAGAGGGGCTTCAGGTGAAAATCCAGCGCTTGGAGAAACTGTGCCGAGCTCTGCAAACGGAGCGCAACGACCTCAACAAGAAGGTGCAGGACCTGTGTGCCCACGCGCCCCGGCCAGACACCGACCTCCTGGAGCCTTTGAAGGACCCATCTCGGGACGGCTCCGAGGCGGCGGCGGCGGGAGGTGCTCCAGCAGAGCAGCGCCTGGCTGAGGATTGCCTCCACCCGGGAAAGCCAACACACAGCACAGATCCTGCAGAGAGCCTGGGAGAACTGAGCATAGGAGCCCTGGGGCGGAGCGGGACTGAGGAAGGCACTCAGGGCGCTGACTGAGCCCGCTGAGCGGTAGGCGGAGGGAGGGCGAGGGAGGGTAACGCCAATGTTTCCATAGACTCAATCTGATTCCCCTCTCCTGGTCCTTGGACAGGGGTGAGAGGACAGCCCTCCTGGGGAACTGAGGTTTCCTAGCTTAGATTTTTGGAGGGTTTTTAAAATTTTATATATATATACATATGATATAGAAAATATGTGCAGGGCAACATACACTTTATATCTGGTCATACATGGAAACTAGAATGACCCACCTCCCTGCGTGTGCGTGAATAACTAATCTATGGAGACTCAACTGATCGTCCCTTTCACTAAAAGACCTTGTCCTTGGCAGGCTGCGACTCCCCTAAAGCCTAGCGCAGCTCGGGAAGGCG
>NW_010295662.1:7777-10144 GCF_000700745.2 Antrostomus carolinensis
CAGGACACGTCACCGCCTCCACCTTCACAGCGACTCTGGCATCGAGTGACAGCAAACGAGCTGAGCCAGGGAGAACCGAAGCGTGTCCCAGCGCTGGATTCTCCCTCGCTCCTCTGCGGCAGGCAGGAGGGAGCTCCAGGACTTGCTCTTGTTTTCTCGTGCCCTGGCTGGCAGCTCTCTCGTGCGTGAGCTGAGTAAATGGGGGCAAAAGAGGCCGTTTCCCCTCCTCTGGGTGGGTTTTGTTTATTCAACGAGGACAAAAAGAAGCAGAGAAATGAGGGGTGCCCGGTTCACCCAGGTCTCCCGCCGAGCCTTTGCTCTTCCCAGAACCTGCCAATGTCTCAATAGCCTTATGATTCACAGTTGCCTCTTTGCTATACGCACATGTGCACAAGTGTATTAAACAGTTAATCCAAAGGTCTAATTCCCAAGTGTTTTGCACAAGCGTGTGTGATCAGTTGTGCAAGGGGACAGGGAAGGTTCTAGCTGAGCTGCTCTGTCCCCGTGTCAGGACCTCCCCAGCCCACCCCTCGGTGCAGAGCAGACGGTCTCGGAGGTGTCCATGGAGCTGGGGCTCCAGGAGGATCAAACCTGCGTCTGCTCCACGACCTGCTGCTTACGCCGAATCGCCGGGACCAGCACAAGGATGGTGCTGTGGGCTGGTCCCTTCCACAGCATCAGACCCCCAGGGACCCTCCAGTCGGGCTGTGCTGGTGCTGTCACAGCCCCCACTTCCTCCTTTCCCTCTCAGCTTTTTCAGCAGAGCCTCTCCCAGGTGCCGCTGTGTCTGGGAGGGTCCCTGCAGCCTCTGCCCACAGGGTGAAGCGCTCGCCCGAAGGACCCTGGTGTGCTGGGAGGGTGTTTATGGACAGACCTGCTGGCGCAGGGCTTGGGGGATTTCTGCTCAGTTTCTCCAGACTCTTTTTGCTTTTCTTTTGGGAAACCTCTACTTGCTTGGAAACCTCCTTGCTGCAGCTTCTGTATGACAGACTTTATTTTCAGTATTGCCTTCCTTCTGCTTAAAGCTGAAGCGAGCTGGCCGGAGCCGTTCCTGGCCGTGGATGTGTTCAGTGGAACAGCTTTGGTTTCTTTTCCGACAACGCAGCTGCTCTTGCATCTTCCCTCCGCCACTGTACGGTTCCCTCGCTGCCGGGGGGGAGCAACCCCTGGGAGCTGCCTCCCTGTCCCCCTTTCCTCCCTGGGGACTCCAGCGAGTTCAGGTCTAACAAACGTGGTTGTCTAACGGGGGGTCTGACGAGTCTCCCCAGAGCCACGATCCTGAACATCCACAGGGACACGTTCCCCGCAGCTCAGTGCGGCTTTTTCTTCTGGCCCCTCGCTGTCAGCGTTGCTTCCTCCAGCGCAGGGATGTGTTTGCTTCCAGGAGACCCCAAGCAAGTGAATGTAGCTCTGGCCTGGTGGGACCACACTGTTCCCAGCAGCCAGGTTGAGCGAGGGCTGCAACTGGGCTCTGATTCTCTTCCTGGCTCTTTCCATAAAGGAAAACCTCTTAGAAAGTCACCAACCCCCTTTTTATTTCTCCCTTTTCCCTGTTACATGGTACAGATCCCCTCTGCGGGGGCGATTGTGTGTATCTTGTATGCAATAGAAACGCACCCAACCTCGCTGCTGCCGCCTCTCTCGTTTCTCATTCATTGGGTCACGTTTGGGAGCGAAGATTTGGGGCACTGGGCTGTGGGGTGGGAGCAGGGAGGCCACATTAGCCTCTGCTGCGCCTAATTCTGTGGCTGCCAGGGGTCCTGGCCCTGCCTTCCCAGTGGGGCTGAACTGGGAGGAACCTTCTGCTGAGATGCTGATGGGGTGTCCCTGCCAGAGGGGGAAGGGTGGGTGGGTCTGTCCCCGGGACCCCCGGCACGGGGCATCTCACATGGGGCTCTTCCCGTGAGCCGGGGCAGCCACCGAGCGCCGTGTGCTGTCAGACCCCTGGGTGCAGCTCACTTGGTGGGACCATCCTGGCACTGGTGGTACTGACCCCCCGTCTGGCCAGTCCCTGGCATCTGCATTGGCCCCAAAATGGCTAAAATTGGCTAAAAGTCCTGCAGGATTTAAATAAGAAGCCATGTTCAGTTCTGTGTGTGCTGGGGGGGTCAAGACCCGTCTTTCATCCCAGCCCCGTGTGAGGGCAGGAGGCTCCTTCCTGCCGAGGTGACACCGGGGGGACTGAGGGTCAACCCCGGTGGCCCGGGGTGGCTGAAGGGGTGGCAGGTGGTGAATGAAGTGGTGGCAGGTGGTGACATCGAGTCTGCCGGGGTGCCACTGGGGAAGGGACACGGGATGGACCCCGTCACCTGCACCGGGCTCTGGCTGTGCCGACGCGGCTGCCGTGGGCCGGATCCTGCCCTCTCC
>NW_010295662.1:10183-10399 GCF_000700745.2 Antrostomus carolinensis
CCGGGGCCATCCAGGCCCGTCCCCCGTGCCCCCCGCGGGCAGCCAGTGTCCGGCAGTGCCACCGCCCTGGGGACACGCAGGAGGAAGTTCCCTTTCCCTTTAAATGCAAATCCCAGCCCTGGGGCTGTGGGGACGAGTGTCCAGCGGGCTCAGGGTGTCCAGCGGGCTCAGGGTGTCCGGCGGGCTCGGGGACGGGTGTCCGGTGGGACGCGGCTG
>NW_010295663.1:0-13932 GCF_000700745.2 Antrostomus carolinensis
TACCAAAACTTTGCCATACAAACTCAATACATGTCCTTATATCAGATTATGGGTACAACTTCACCAAAGAGCTCAGCCAGGTCCACCAAGGAAGCAGAGCTATGCAGGAGAGAGGAGCCGGACAAGGAGGAGAATGCAGGACATTAGGGGAGAAGACAGCCAGTGGTCTTAGAGCATGAAAACTAAATTTTACTAAAGGGACATGCTGGATTGAAACTCTAGGGACTACATGGATATCTTCTACTGTTTTGCATAAAACTATGCAGATGGCTCCTCTGGTTTTGAGCTGTGGATTTTCATGTTCTGCAATGGGCTCCCAAGAAGATTCCTCTGTTGGGCAGAGAAAGGAGATGTGCTCCAGAAACACAGTGTGGACAAGGCCGTTGTATAGCAGTCCCCCACCTCATTTTTCTATCAGCTGGAAACATTATTTATTCTCAATTTGAATTAGTTTTGGGGAATGAGAAAGACACCATTGCTAGACCTGTGCTTTCTCCTCGACTCATACCACGTCACTAGACTTGTCCTTTGCTTTATGTTCTTTAACCTTTGGATATTTCTCATGAGTGTTTTATTTCTTCCTGTCTTCTCTGTGTCCAGCACTGATATTATTGCAGGACTGAGCAGCTTTCTCTGTTCCCTCTGCTTTTTCCCTGTCTCTTGCCTCCCTTCTTGGAGGCTGGACAGTGTTGCCTTGATCAGTGAAGTGGCAACATGTCACTTATACACCATAAACTGCTGAGATTCCCACGTGGCCAGAATAGATATGGAGCACAGCTGCAGACCAACGGGAGACCACCGAATCACTCATGTTTCTAAACTGCTTGTCGCAGTCCTTCAGTACATAGGCTATGATGCTGACAAGAGCAATTTAATCTCTAAGGCACCCAACCATTTCTTCCCTTCCCAGACCCTCAAGGTGTTCTAGTCAAACCACTGCTCTTCATCTTGCCCCATCTGTCTGTCCCACATTCCTCTTTCCTCAGGGTCCATCTTTTCTTTTCAGCAACAGTAGCTCCTGCTGCTTGACTCCCCACCTCCCAGTTACCTAGAGCTGAACTACTGAAAAAGAAAAAGCTGTAAATAACAGGAGAGGGGGGGATACTTACCAATCGCTGTAAAGCAGACATTTCAGAGAACAGAAATTTGATAAAGGGAGTTTAGAACAGCAGAGAAAAATCCACAGTTGCAATTGTTAGTTAAGAATTTTCTCAAGTACATTAGAAACCACAATTTTAGTAATGACACAGATCCAGTATGAGATGGGTGTTGCTTCACTGAGAAATAATGATGTCAGAAGTAACTGTGTATGTGTGTACATTTTGTTGTATATTTGGGAGAAAACTAGTTCATGAATATTGTATTGTCTATGAGATTTTTTTTTTTGTTGGTAAAGATAATTGTGTGTATGTAATAGAGTTCTTAGAAAACTGTTTTTAAAAGAATAGCCTAGGTGGTAGAAAAATTTACAGTATATGATATTATTAAAATCTAAATAACATTAGATTTAAACCAAATTGACATTTCATAGTCTAATTCTCTAATGAAGAATGTGTAAGAGTTTCTGCTGGACACATGCATGGCTCAGCTCTAGGAACAGACATCTGAAGACAAATTTGGCAATACAGCTGAGACCTGCTGTGGTAAAACACAGGTTGGAGAGGTAATTGTGTAATGATGAGCAGACACTAGCAGAAAGCAGTATATAACATTTGGCAAAGGAAGTCTGGTAACAACATTTTTTGATGTAGGCAGACTTACATATCTGGTAACAAAGAGTAGACACTAGTAAATTGGTCCTATCTCCTGGAGCCAAACTCCTACCCAGCTGCTCACTCACTCCTCTCAGCAGAACAAGGGACAAATTTGGAAGATCAGGAATGAGAACACTTGTGAGTTGAGATAAAGACATCCTTTACCAAATATCATTGTATTCAAAACAGACTCGACTTGGAGAAATTAATTTAGTGCCAAATAAATATATATATCATTATGATTCAGGTATTGTAAAGCAAAAATACAAATATCAAACCACACAGGGAAAACACCTTTCCTCCCCTCTTTCCCAGGGTTGACTTCTCTCCAAGCACCTGTACCGCCCCCACGTTGTTATTAACAAAGGTTGCACCTAACCTCCTCATTAGCAAAACAAGCAGCACAGGACAGGGCTGCAATCAGTACATAGCGGCTCCTTTCTTCTCACTGTTCTCCTCTGCTGGACCGGACAGGAATATCCATGTGCTCCAGTGCAGTTCCTCCACAGGCTGCAGGGAACATCTGCTTTGCCATGTAGCACCTCCTCCTCTGATCCTAATGTTCCCTCTGTTGTTTCTCACACTTTCTGTTCTCTTGCTCTCTCCATCGAACATTTTCTTGCCCTTTATTAAATATATGTTTTTACAGAGGTAGCACACACTTAGCTTAATGGCTCAGCTTTGGCATAGAGTGGGTCCATTGGTGTGTCCACCACAGTGGCCATCCCTGCATCCTCCCTTGCTACCAAAACCTTACCACAAATACCCAGTACAGACACCTAATAAAGAGATTGTGTCTTTGAAAACAGTGATTTGGGATCAGAGTGGAAAAAAGTTCCTTTGTGTGCTTCCTCAATGTTGTTTTGTGGGCACAGAAAAACATAAAGATGCTCTTGGGTTCATTGAGTTGAGCCCAAATATAGCAAATTTTCCCGAGTCCAGTCTAAAATTGTTTAGACTTTCTAGTACTAGAACCATTCATCAATGCAGAAATGTCTTCTCCCCTGTTACTAGGGTTCAACTCGATTCTTACTTCATACTCCCCCCTCATCATGACAATGTTCTGGTTAAATTCATGATGGACTCTAGCTTTGTGGTGTGTAGCACTGCCAGTCATGAGGAGTAACAGCTCGGTTTCAGGAATGGAATTTGTAATGTTGAATTTGATAGATCCACACACATTAGAGTGAATACTGAAAAAAATAGGATCAGAAACTAGGATTTGTGACAATGATGATACTGAGCACAGGAATGTCCATGGCCCTACATTGGAGACAACAATGACAGAGGTTGTGTGGGGTTTCTTCCACATGAGTTCATGTGTCAATCCCAGAGCAGCACTTAGGCAACTTATGAAATTGGGATTTGGAGCATGAAACTTATTCCTGTGTTTAGACACTTAGACCTCTGTCTTCTTATAATACTCTTACAGCTGTGTCATATCCTGTAATCAGAGCACCTGCCCAAGAAACAAAGGGCTACATCCTGCATCCCAGCTGAAATCTATAGGTTTAACTGCAGTTATTTAGGGAAGGGAGAACAGACATACCTCCCCCCTACCCTCACTCACTGTGTCTATTTTCAAACTAGAAAAGGGACATAAAACCCACAGATGTGTGGAACAAGCAAGTAGGAACTCTTTTATGTGGCATCTGATGGAAAAACTGTGCCTTGAGGTTCTACTCTGGCTGCTTAGGCACTTAACATTTGATGTTTATTGCATAAGGAAAAAAAAAAAAAAATGTCCAAAGAGCAGGGACTAGATGGCATAACTCTGGGAGGGTCTTGGCTCAGTCCTATGTTGTAGGGTGACAGCAAGACACATTCTGCATATTCCAGACCCATGCCTAGAATCACCATCTTCCCAGGTTAGGCCTAGGAAGGTGGAATTTGAATATATTCCATAGGATCTCTGTGTATGTCTCTGGTGTGTGGCTGCTCACTTGCTCAGTGCTGGGCTGCTGCTAAAGTTCAGAATGATCCTAGATCACCAGCCGTGTCCAGGAAGTGCTGTGAACAATACCAGGGTGCGGGCTTCAGGGAACTCAACACCTGATCTCTCTGGGACAGAAGGAGAAACATAAACATTGTAAGTACATTAAAGTATCACCTTCTGCTATCAGAAAGAAATACCACTACTCAGCTATCTTTAGTAAGGCTTATCCTAAAGGTTAATCTTGATCTAGGTCATGACAAGAATTTAAAATTTACTGTTGTGGTTTGGATCCATCTGTTGCCTTTTGAATTTCCCTACCTCTCCCCATATCACATGGAATAACAATGGAGAATGCCAACATTCAGGTAATTTTCTCTTTTCTGCAGAAGCTCTGTTGCCACCTATGCCCAGAAATAAGCATCACTGCAGACAGCAGCACCATTCCTTGCTCCCTCAGTTGGTTCTTTCCCATCAGACTTAGACACTGTCCACAAAACCAGGAAAACAAAGCCACCCAAAGACCTGCTTAAACAGCAGTGGTGCAGACTGGGAAGCCTGGGTTCGTAACCATCTTCTGTCTGAGCCTCAGAGCCTATATCGTACCACAGGCTGTCTGCTGCCAGGGGGAGAGGTAATGTTTCTCTTGCTTTTTCCATTTACTGTTGGCATACAATGCTACATATGTATAAATCGGTGAGATACAAGGTTCTTCTCACATTGTCACCATGCCCTAAGGGGAACAGCTTCAATTTGAGACATCCCTCAACACAAAATCGTGACTAGCCTGCAGTGTTAAAGCTTTGTGGGTCAAGTCCCTTCAGATAGGTGAGGGATTTGCTTCATCATCCATATAAACTGCTGCTCTACTAAGCTAGTGAATGAACAAGAGTGAAACCTTCTGCTAGCTGACTTAAATTTGGTCTGAAAACAGCACCAAGGCAAAATTATTTTTGTCTTGGATACACAGAGAGTTGAGGGGAAATTGCAATCTCTTTAATTTGTCATTAAGAAATAGATCTTTAAAAAAATGTGTTTTGCTTAAACTTGCTTTCACTGAGTGCATGGGAGGGAGATAGTTGAGGCTGAGTACGGTTGCAGTGAGGTCCTGTGGGCTGGAGGCATTTCCATTTGGAAATGAAGGCCAGACCTGAGCCTACTCTGTAATTGCAGAAGTATCATAACAGCCAGAAGCACAGACGACCTTGTCATTCCTACACAAGCTTCCCCTGTGCAACACTTTTACCATCATCAAACCAGCACCCTTATCCAAACCTGGTGCAACTATGTATGCTGCTCTGCTCCAGCCATGGCCAGGCTCCAGCTGGGATGTGGACCTATCCATAATATCTGAGGTCAGGTGAAATGGATTAGGTCCTTGCCATCTGCAGGGTCCTTCAATGGAACCTTGCATCATATAAAGACAGAGTTCCCACAGTGAAAGGACAAAGTCTGTGGGAATTATAAGTCTACATCCTCTGCCATTCCAGTCCCTGATATTTGGGCGCCATTCACAAAATGAGCATAAGGGGTCTGCCCCAATATGAAAGAAATCACTGCACCTTAAGATCAGAGCAATTCATAACAGTTTTTATGCTGTTTTGAATGCATGAAATGGGAAAGGCTAGCTGCTGCTGTGACCTTCCCCAGGCACAGTGTGATCTGGTGGTAGAGCTCTGGCTGCATGTCAGGACATCACTTGTGTTTACGTGTGAGAACTGTGCTCCTTTGCCAAAATATAGAACATCAGGCCATGTGTTTTCTAGGACACACATGCATCCAGTGGGAACCAAAACCAGGAACAGCAACAGCCCAGCCCTCCAGCGTGGCCCTCCTGGCTGAAAGCACACCCGCAATCACAACCATGTCCACACACAGGAAATCTGTGCACACTCCCCAGAGTGCCCTGATGCAACATGCGTGTCTGTGCATACACCCTGGCACCACCTGGCAGCAGAAAGTCAACCCCAGCCCTGTCTCACTCTCCACGCTGTCTTGGTTTTACTTTAATGGCTCCTCAGAGATGCTGCCTCAGTGCAGTGAGTTTATGAATGTGACATATCATTCAATATCATCTACCATAAGCCATGCTGTTACCATGGCAACTGCCTCCTTAGCCCAATTCCTGGGGCTCCTCAGGTCTGCTTGATATTCACTTTGACACCTTTTCTAGACACCATAGGGAAACATATTAAGTGTGAAAACACCTTGCACTTACGGGGCCAAGGTAATTCCTCTCCACATGGATGTGCACATCATATCATC
This sequence comes from Antrostomus carolinensis, assembly GCF_000700745.2. Classification (NCBI taxonomy): domain Eukaryota; kingdom Metazoa; phylum Chordata; class Aves; order Caprimulgiformes; family Caprimulgidae; genus Antrostomus; species Antrostomus carolinensis. The sequence goes on from NW_010295663.1 coordinate 5,953, forward strand.
TCCAAGAGAGGGGCTCTCACCTCCCTGACTCCTGTCCACCCTTCACTTCCCTCTCTCCCTGCACATCTAATGAGCTGCAAAGCCAAACCTGGGCAAGAGCCTGGGGTCCGCTATAATCAGAAATGCTGAATTCTCAGTGCTCTGGCCTGGACTCCTGAAAAAACTGAAAGAGCTAGGCAGATGTGATTAGGAGAATATTTGACATATTGACCCTAGCTAACATGATTTCTCTGTATTTCTGATCCCCTGGATGTGGCTAGCTTTCCTTACTTTGAGCCTTCCTTCTTTCATGTCCATTTTTTCATTTTTTTCCCCTCATTTTCTGGAACAGGTATTAAGTTTTCTAGCTCAGTCTCCTGATTTCCCTTCCTTCCCAGGGATTTCTTCCTAGGGACTTTACCTCACACATTCTTTCATTCTTCTCCTATGTGTCTGTTCCACTGCTGGTTGATCCATTGCCCACACTGTCCCAGTTCCCTAATTCCTGCTAAATTATGAGAAAGGCATTTTTGTACACTGCCACCAGGTCCTATCCCTGGCTTCTTACACCCACCAGAGTGAAGCATCACAGGGCATCATAAGGGTAAAGAATGAAGTTTAATAACAAGAAAGATGTCTAGTCAGGCAAATTTTCAGGAGATATGGTAAATAATAAAGGTGAATAAGTTTGTTTCCAGACATTCTCCAGCCTTTCAAAATAGCTATTAATGATGGGAGCATGCTCTATCCTGACATGTCAGATGTCTCTCCAACACTCCCACCTACGCTAATTTTGATTTGCCTAATGTGTCCTCACTGGAGATTTCCACAGGTCTGTTTCAAAAACCAGACACAGAGTGAGTGAAGGGCAGAGATTTACAGTCATACTGGAAAGAACTAATATTCTAGAAGGAGGAAGAATCTGTGCTGTTAGAAATGTCTTTTCTTCCACATGTCTGGAAAGATCTCATCTGATTTCCTGTTTACTCTTCACTTGATACTTGGTTAGATGGGAGGTCTCCATAGAAAGGATGTAAACTGCACAGAATATATAGCAGGTGACAGAAAGGCAGGGGAGAACTTATATTCCCTGTGTTGGAGCACATGCCAAACACCATGTTTGCTTATGTCTTGTTTGGAAACTTTGAGTCCTGTGTGCCAAACCACCAGATCTGGAGGGCTTAGAGGGTAAGCCGTATGAGGAGAGGCTGAATTCACTTGGTTTGTTGAGCCTGGAGAAGAGGAGACTGAGAGGAGATCTCCTGGGGGTCTAGAACTTCCTGCCAAGGGGAAGAGGAGGGGCAGGTGCTGATCTCTTCTCTCTGGCCACCAACGAATGCCAGGAGCAGAGGGAATGGCAGGAAGATGTGGCAGGGGAGGGTGAGGTTGGCCATGAGGAAAAGGTTCTTGAGGCAGAGGGTGGTGGAGCACTGGAACAGGCTTTCCAGGGAGGTGCTCATGGCACCAAGCCTGACAAGATTCCAGCAGCATTTGGCCAAGGCCCTGAGGGACATGGTGTGAATGTTGGGATTGTCCTGTGCAGGGACAGGAGTTGGACTGGATGATCCTTGTGGGTCCCTTCCAACTCCCAACATTCTATGATTCTATGATCTTTTTATCCTCTTGAGCAGAAGGTTGTTATCCTATTTGTTTCTCAGCATGCAAGAAATTGGGAAATTGAGGCATTATGACCATAAAAGTAGCATAAAATATCACTGTGTTGCCCAGGTTGTATGTGTTATGCACACTGTATGTGTTGTCCACACTGTCTGCAGGAGGAACTGGATCTGATGGAGGACCATGGCTGGAGTGCAGAGGATGTTTGGTAATTTGCAAGTGCTCGATAAGGCTGCACAGAGCACACACGCTCTGGGCCATGCTCAGCCACAGCGGTCGCTTTGGCTAGCAAGAGGACTGGTGCTGGGAGAGGAACAATTTAAGCTAAGCATCTAGGAGATGGGGCTGCCCCATGCTGTCCTCACAGTCATTCCCTCTGTCTCCTCCTGTGATGTTTGGGCTACTGCAGAGGTTTTCGGTTAGCTGGGAAATAATCAAGGAAACCTTTTTGACAGAAAACGCTATTTGAGCCCTACAAAAATCTTGTGCTTTTGATAGCACTTCCACCAGGGAGATGTCTCAGGGCAGGAGAGCCTCCCCTTCTCTGTGGTTGTGTCTGCTTAACCAGCAGGGGAGAGACCAGGCTGGAACCTGTTTTCCGGCTTTGGAGAAGGGAATTATACATGAGCTTCATCCGCAGGCAGCCCCCTCCATCCTCCCATCCTGCTGCCAGCTCACTGCTATTCCTTTTCTTTCTGCTTCTGAAAGGTTTCAAGCCATCTTGACTTTTACCCATATTTCACCCATCCCAGGAGTGTGTTCCTGGATCAGTAGTAGCTCATCTTGCATAGTGGGACTGCAAATTCCCCAGCCTGCCAGCAAAGCATTTCCAAGAGAGCTGTGCTGGCCACACCCATTATTAGTTCTGACTTCTGGTCCCTGTATCTCTAACTCTGCTCAGTATTTTCTTGACACCTGACAACCAGTGGGCATCAAAGAAACCTTTTTCCCCCAGTTCCTAGCTGAAATCCTTAAAGGCTAGGTTATAGTCTGGCCACATCTTGCCTCTTCTGTTGTACCTATGTCATTTACATTCCTAGGAATGCTGTGGCCATCCTCACAGCAGAGTGGTTGGCTACATCCCCCCTACCTGTCAGACCACCCTTCTAGTATCTGGGGCACTGTCCTGAGGATAGATAGCTCAGGATTTGGGGTTCCCAAGAAGCCTTTTTGTTGTCTTTTCACAGAGCATGTTCTGCCCATTAGGCTTTTCTACAAGACACTGATACTGTCCCCACCCGCAGCTAAACTTCAATGAGTCACAGAGCCAACCCCAGAAGAGCCTGGCATCTATGAGCTCTAGCTTCAGAGACGTCACAAACCCAGGCAAGCAAGAATTTCAGACATATTTGTGCTTATTACTGTCTGGCTGTGCCACCCCTACAGTCATCATGTGGCTACTGTGAATTCCACCCCACACAACTAGCCGTCTCTGAGGTTGGAAAAGTGCCTGTTCTTGATCCATGGTGTGCATGGCAGTCTGGAGCTGGACCTCGGCACTCAATACTTGCAGGGCTCAGCCTAAGCCTAAGGAAACACTTTGCAGACAATTGCATGGACACTGTAAGGTGCACCCATAGGATAAGAATACCTTGAAATGGCAACAAATATGGGACCACAACAGCTAAAGACAGGATTGAGGGAGCAGTGCTTTTCTTCTCACCTGGAGAGCAGAAGGTCTGGGTGGGCTGGGGAATTCCTGATGAATCCTTCTCTAGTGGCTTATTACTTTTTGAATACTTTAAGTACATCTGAGAACATTTGATCTTCTCTGATACCAAAAGATTATCATGAGAAGTTGTCAGCTTTTATGGTAGGGGTTGACTAGGGAAGGGAAGCAGATTGTTAATGCTAAGATATCTTTCTTGCTTGGACTGATTTAACCTGTGTTAAAATGTAAGGTTAGGATGTACTGTTATAGTGCTTGATCCCAGTCCAAGATAGGTTTTGAGCAATTGCTCAAGGGTATGTTTGAGCAAACAGAGCCATTCTGGATTGAAACCAGTCTCTGGGGCTGAACTTGGAAAGCCATAGTCTGTATACCTGCAGAAGAGAACACCGGTACACTGGAGGCAGTTTGTGATGACAGAACAACCAGAAAAGGCACTAACATCATACTCACCCTCTGCAAGCTTCTGGACATTGTTCTGCTCTCATGATTCTACATCCAGCAATTTCTCACTGCTTTGGTGATATTCCTGATTTTAAACCCAGACCCTTCACGCAGACCCCACTGATCCCCTTCACCCCACCCACCCTGATAACTCAGCTCTAAAATCCCAGCAGCTGTCTTCATGCATGCAGATCAAAAAATTGATCTGACACATAGTTCTCTAATGCTGAGGTGGCATGGAAAGATAGCAAATTCTTGTTATCTCACCTTCTGATTTTTGCTCTTCAGTCTGCACCCTCTCTAGGACCACACTTCTAAAAATTCTTGCCTGTAGGAACCAGAGGAAGAAATTGATGCTCTTCTCAGCATGACCTCCTCTATCAGGTAGGAAAACAGGGTCAATCAGAGCCCTGGTATGTGAGCAGAACTGGGGATGGTCCCTGCATGGTATGACAGCTCCTGCTGGCACATCATTGGCATCCTTGGCAGGAACAGCTGTGTACCATTCAGGAGAGCAGCACATCTTGTAGGAAATATGGGAACTGTGCTCCTAGAGTGTGATCACCTGGTGCTTTCATTTGGCTGAATTTGAGAAATGGCCACGAAAGACTGGTGTAATCCTTACAATGTGTAATCGGAAGCATTTCCTACCAAGCCAGGAAAATATACATGTAATGAACTAGAAAGCTCTCAAACAGTATGTCATTACAGCTACAGTCAGGCATGCTCTGAGTGACAAAAGTTGCTGAAAGAACTATGAAGAAGAGCTGTGAAGATGGCATCTGCATGGGCTAATGAGTGCAGTCTGCCCTACACCTTGGCTTTTACTTTTATGGAATCACAGAATTGTGGAAAAGCCCTTTGGGGGCCTCTGATCCCTCTGATCCCTCCCCTCCCCAGGGCTAACTTCAAAGTCAAATCAGATTGTTCATGGCCTTGTCCAGTCAAGTTTTGAAAATCTCCAGGGCCAGAGATTTTTGGCTGTGGCTTTGCTATAGCTCCTTCCTCAAACAGGCCAAACAGATCCAGTTCCCTCATACACCATGCACTCAATACCCTTGGGTATTTTGTTGACCCTCTACTGGGCTCTGCAGGCTTTCTTGGCATCCTCCTGGTAAGGAATTGCCCCCAAACTGTCCACAGATGCAGTTGCAGGAGTGCTGAGCAGAGGGGAATGGCTTATGTTCCCCATCCCTCCAGCTCTGCTCTTGCTAATACAGCCCTGTCTGGGCTGGGGATGTGCTGCCATTTGGGGCACACAGGGAAGAGTTTAGCATTGGTGCATGCCCATCTGTTTTTTTGATCTACATTGGTGTGTGGGAGGACACCTGCCCAGTACACCAGCACAGCTACTGCATGCCCTACCCAAGATACATCCCTTAGGAGCGCTATCAAAGGAGAAGGACTGACTGTTAGGACAGCAGACTAGAAGACATGCTTCACCCAGAAACAAAATGATGGTCTGGAGTAGATAGGATCAGTATCTGTAAATATTTTGGGGGACTCGGACTACCTGGGAAGGAGATGTTTTAAGCAATTGGATAGTGGTGGCTGAAGGAAAGATAGGGATGAATTCACAGGCCATCTAAGTTTAGGCTGGAAACTTAAGGTGGCATAAGGTGCAGTGGTAGTAGCAGTCTGGAGAAAACTTCCAGTTTCATGTCATATCATAGAAAAATAGAATGGTTTTGGTTGGAAGAGACTTTAAAGCTCATCCAGTTCCAACCCCCCCTGCCATCAGCAGGGACACCTTCTGCTAGACGAGATTGCTCAGAGCCTCATCCAACCTGGCTTTCGACACTTCCAGGGAGGAGCAGCCACAGCTTCTCTGGCCAACCTGGGACACTGGCTCACCACCCTCACACCAAAGAATTTCTTCCTCACATCTCATCTCAGTCTACTCTTGTCCAGTTTATAACCATCACCCTGTTCTCTCACTCCCTGCCCTTGGCCAAAGTCCCTCCCCCCCCTCCCGGGGGCCCCTTCAGGTACTGGGAGGCCACTAGAAGGTCTCCCTGGAGCCTTTTCTTCTCCAGGCTGAACAGCCCCAACTCTCTCAGCCTGTCCTCACAGTAGAGGTGCTCCAGCCCTCGCATCATCCTCGTGGCCTCCTCTGGACTGGCTCCAGTAGGTCCATGTCCTTCTGCTGTTGGTGGCCCCAGCACTGGAGGCAGCACTGCAGATGGGGTCTCAAGAGAGTGGAGTAGAGGGGCAGGAGGGTGGAAACTTCAGAGGAGGTAAGCCAAATGAAAAATGATGGCAAATTCAGAAGAGAGTTGCCTAGAAGTGGATTATACCCCAGAGAAGATTTCCTAGGTTGGGTTGCCGTGTGTGGGTTTGAGCTGACAGGATTTATTGACAGGCACCCCAATGACATAACACAAACTGACGTGCCCAGTTTGGGCCAGATTACTCACACCTGTCACACCAGAAGGGTGAGAACTAGGATAGTTTGGCCTTCTTAGAGCTGTGTCAGGTTCCTATGAGTGCAAGGGGCCCTGGCATAAATATGCAAAATGTTTGGTTTTAGCAGCTTCTCTGAGCCTGTAAGCTGAGAGTTTGAATCACAAAAAAATGAAAGGGATATTCCACAGGCAATTCTGGACAGTGCCCCAGCTGCAAATTTGAAGATTGAAGGTGGGGACAAAGAGCAGGTGAGTGAGAAAACAAAAGATGCATCTCGAAAGCTAAATTAAAAACAAAAATGAAAGAAAAAAAAGAAGAAGGAAAGGAAAGGGGAAAAGGGGGGGAGGGGGGAAAGAAAAAGAAAGCATTTAATCCATCTGTTTGCATTTTCCTTGGTGCTTCTTTTCCATTGCTTTGACAAGCAAGACCCTAAAGAAATGTTATGGAAGAAATTTCCTTCCCCCAACAACCACTTTCTTTTATGTATTTTTCCCTAAATGAAAAGATTTAAAAAAAAAAAATAGAAAGAAAGGAAAAAAGCTGAAAAGGTTTCTGTGATTTAACAAGGCCATTGTGAGATATATTAAAGAAACAGAGGAAACCCAAAGGCTGGCTTTGATGTAGAGCCTTTGAAAATCCTGAGCAGTGAGAAACAGCCCTGACCCATGGCACATCCTGATGAAAGGGAAGAGCAGGACTTGTCACACTGAAGCCAGGTCTCTGTCTGTCGAAATGATATGAAGGTGCCAGGTCCAAACATGGTTTTGCTGACACTCATTGTCAGACTGGCTCTGTGTAAATCAGCTGTCTCAATCCAGCCAGAGGCAAGCAGGGACGATGGGCTGGAGAGGCTGCTGCCTGGCAGGTGCTGCTCTACACACCAAGGAGGATGACGAGCAGAGATCTGCAGGAGTCGCCGCCTCTCTTCATACCTTACGTTTATGGCCAGGAAGCAGGATGGTGTTATTGGCGTGCCCGAGAGGCAGAGAAGAGCTATTTGTCATTGCAAGGCTGTGGTCACCCTCCACTAATGATGGAGCAGGTGAGAATGCTCCTGTTATATCTGAAGACCACTGTAGCCTTGAAGGATGCGCTGCAGTCAGAAAGATGTGTCGCTCATAGGTTGAATCGCATGCAGTGAGAGGGCAGAAATGCACTGTGGGTGAACACTGGGGCCTTGAAAGGTGGTGGCCAAGTCTCTTAAAAAGTGGCTGGGGTCTGTGCTGAGAGGGAGGAATGACAGAAGTCACTATTGTATCTCATGGTGCGTACTGCCCCGTCTTCACATCAGCTCAGTCCCTGTACTCATTGACAAACCCAAAACAGACATGGACACACTGGAGAGAGTCCAATAAAGGGCTATGAAAATGATGAAGGAACCGGAGCATATCTCTTGTGAAGAAAGGCTGAGAGAGCTGGGGCTGTTTAGCCTGGAGAAGGCTCAGGGGAGATATTATCAGTGTATATAAATAACTGCAAAGAGGACATAGCCAGGCTCTTCTTGGTGGTGCCCAGTGTCAGAACAAGAGGCAATGGGAAAAAACTGAAACAAGGAGGCTCCATGTGAACATCAGGAAACACTTTTTCACTGTGAAGGTTACTGAGCAGTGGAACGGGTTGTGGAGTCTCCATCCTCGGCAACATTTAAAAGTCATCTGGACATGGTCCTGGACAACCAGCCTTAGGTGATCCTACTTGAGCAGAGGAGTTGAACAAGATGACCTCCAGAGGTCCCTGCCAACTTCAATTGGTCTGTGATTCTGTGATTATGATACATCAACTTTAGATCGTACTACTCCAATTAGCTCTGGGCACAGAGTCGGGGAAGATGTACAAAGTCTCTAAAGTCTTTGCTCTGACTCATC
>NW_010295663.1:13976-20798 GCF_000700745.2 Antrostomus carolinensis
AGCAGGAATTTGTGACAGCTTCACCTATGTGAGAGGTGGGAACATTTACAGAAAGTAAATGTAATCCTTCCAGCAAGGGGTTCATGACAAAATGTCTCAAAGACCAATTGGGAAAGCGTTTTTCTTGGCTTGAGTCCTCACTCACGAATCTTTAAAGACTAAACTAACTATATACTCTGCTAGTGGATAATAATGCAGGAAACCAGCACTCAGAGAGAAGGTACCAGTTAGACAAATAAGACAGTCTTCACAAGCCCAATATATAATTAGCTGAGAGCCTTCTGGCAGCCACAGATTAATATCATTGCAATCTTAAATGCTGCTTATTCCAGCAGATCTGTGAGCCTTATGAGGATTAGTTTGGGTGACAGTGTGTGCTTTACAGGACTGAAGGTAGGGGAAGTCTCCCTAGGGCAGGAGTAGTTGGAGGACAGTGACAGATCTTGACCCCCATACAGCACACCCCAGTCCCTCAGCATCCCACCCTAATGGCCTCCCATCATTGCTTCCCTTCCTCCCACTGCTGACTCAGACCCCAGGACCCCACAAGTACATCCTCACTCTGCAAACCATACGGTCTAAACAGGAAATCCAGTGGCATCCCCCAACCTCCACCATCACAGCTGGGTATTACTTTTAACTCAGGTGATTCCATAGAGAGCTCTTGAGCCAGGTCTCAGCAGTGTCTCCAGGCACAGCCATAGATGTGAAATAAGCAGGGATCAAAGGCAATAGAAGAGGATGCAGTAGACTAAAAACAGGGAAGTGAGCACAGAAGCTGGCACTGCTATGTGGAAAGGAAGTGATCCCAAGAACAGGGAAAACTGCAGGAATCAATGACCTGTGACAACCCACATGACCACCTGCTCCCACACAGAGGAAGGCCACCACCTCTCCATGGCCCTTGGATTCCACCTCAGTACTAGATTGAAGGTCATGTGCAGATTAATCCACCTGAAACAAAATAGGTGAACCCCAAGATGCCATGCAAGACCTCGATGGGGCCTCAGTCTTACTGTCCATTCTGGTGCCATGTCCTCTGGACACCTGTCTGGATGTATTTCTTACTGTTCTAAACCATCATGCAAATTCTGGTGCTTCCTATCTTGTTTTGGATCTGTGATGAAGGGAAATCACTGCTTGATATTTGCTTTAAACCTTGAAACAGTAGACATAATTTTCCAATAACGGGCTTCAATTCCTGTATTTTTTTCTGCATGCAACTCTGTCGACCTTAAAGGGTGTGAGTGGGTGGAAGAAGATCCAGATCACAAATGGGATGAACTAAGAGCATCCCGCTTGAGCAGTGTTCCAACTGAGACCAGGTCAAAGAACACAAGTGTCCAAAAAAGACCCTTGGGCAAGGAGTGGCATGCTGGGTAATCTCAAGAGAACCTGCAGGTTTCAGCTTGCTCTGATGGAGCTGAAGTCTTGACTTGGAAGGTAATATTTTCTTTCTAGCATTTCCTGCGGAGTTTAATTTTAAGATCTATGATATATGCAGATACCCTTCAGTTTGACTTCTGAATATGCTGTCCTGCAGGAACACTCCAGCTGACCACACAGCTCCCACCAGGACTGTTAGTGGATACCTTCGGGTGGGCGCAAGAACAGAACAAAACTGTTCTTCAAACTTCCTCAGTGTATTCTCTCAGTGTTTGTTAGCTTATAGGTTTTTCAAAAACAGAAGTGATGATATATTTTTATTTCATTAACCCATCTAACTGCTTTCTGAACCCCTAACAATTTTCAGCAATAAAAGCACCCTGTGCTGACTAATTCTGCAGCTTAATTACATGTTGTAGTGGCCGTTCAGGCTTACTGATGTGAGTCTCAACTAGCCCATCTACACTGGGCTGGGCTGACAAATCTTCAGTGAACTCATCAGAAAACCACATAATCACAGGCTGGTTGAGGCTGGAATGGATCTCTGGAGGTCATTTGGTCCAAATCCCTCAGCTAAAGCAGGGCACCTAGAGCTGGTTGCCCATGATCAGGTCCAGGTGATTTGTAGATCTTGCCAAGGATGGAGACTCCACAACCTCTCTGGGCAATCTGTGCCAGTGTTCAGTGAAAAGTGCAAAGTCCTTATTGCTGGCAGTGAAAAATCGTGTTTAGAAACATCAGGTGTACACAGGGATAGCTCTACCATCTGTGTGATGGGGGCAGTTAAACTAATAGATGAAGTACAGTATGTTAGATTGAACATGTATCATGTAGGTACTTACAGCAATCCAATCACAGTCAGCTCCAAGAATCTGTGTGTGACATCAGGACTGGAGCTTCCATCTCACCATCCAAAGCTGAGAGCTATGAGTTTTTGGTATCCATTAGCACCAAGGTGATGAGGAAAAGTGAAAATAACAGCAGAATAAAAATGCAGAAGAAAGGTGTCCCCAGAAGTCCCAGCCCAATGACAGGGAATTTCAAGAGATCAGGAGCATACCTGACAGTGAAATGTGTTGGAAAATGAAGACCTTAATTACAGTGATAATTTCTGATCCTGCCACTGTTAGTGACTCAATTGCTAAAATGCCACATTGAGTGGAAGCTGGCTCTAGTGACTGTGCAAGCAGACTTGGCAGCAGGGCAGTGAGCAGGAGCACTGACAGCCAAGGCGATGAGGTACATCTCTCCAGTAAAATGCCCCTATTCAGTCATTTTGAGGTGAAAGTCCCCTAGGTCTGCAGGTATATCTCTAGAGGAAGAACATGTAGTAGGGGCTGCACATGCAAGTATTTCAGAGAAATGCAGACATAGAAGATTTCACTAGTAGAGCAGGAGCAAGAATCCACAAGGGAAATTTGTTGAGATAAATGCCAGATTTGCAGGTGCTTATGCAGACCTTCAGTGATGCCTCTAGCAATGACTTTAACTTACAGTCTGATTATGTGAGGGCCAGCAAGGCTGGAAACAAGGTATTGTGAAGTCTGACTTTATTTCTAGCACATGACTTGGGAGGCAAATCTGAGACTTATTACACTTACATGGTGATTTTTTTTTTCCAGTCAAGGAGTTAATACAAATGGACGCAGTTACACTAAGGAGTTAATGGCAGGTCCATCAAATCGAGCATTGGTTGCATGAACCAATTCAAATAAACCATTTTTATGAAACTCACCTTCTATGGATTTATTGCATTTTTGTTCACATTATTGTGCTGTTAACTGTTTATTTCAGGTGCCAGCCCCACTCATCGGTGCTCCTTTGTGAGAGAACAGAGTGGATCTATTCCTTTTAGTTGCAAAAGTAAAACCAAAGAAATAATCTGTAGTAAATACAGTATTGTCCTGAGCTTCACCAATGAACAGTAAATAATTTCTGAGTAGTACTGGTCTCTGCACCAACTGAGCAGAGCCAAGACCTATCCACTGTGCCATAAAAAGGACCACAGGGCGGTTTGCTGGTTTAGCAGGCTCTCCACTCACAGAAAGCAGTGGTGCTTCCATAAGTACTAATTTTGATTATACTTTACCAAAGGGCATGGGCTGAAGTCCAGTGCTGGCAAAATCTCTGCTTCTCAGCTATCATAGGTCTGTCATGTTCCCTATGAGACCATTGCTTCCACAGTCTTCAGTGCTACTCAGGGCAAATGGATGTGTTGGGCAGCTTCAGACTCTGTATACACTCTGAATTATTTGTGAGGTACCTTACACATCCTTACTGAGTACCTTTTAGAGAGTGTGCTTATAAATATATTAACTCCTTACAGCTCTGAGACATCTGACACTGAATCCTTCCCCTTTTCCATGCTGTTTAGGACTCAAGCCAGGATAAAACTTTATTTCCTTAACAAATAATTTTATATGACCTAAGGTTACCTGGGCCTTAAATTTGCCTGTCACAAGAAGGAAACACAGAATTATGTCATACTACAGTCCACAGTGTACAATTTATCCAACAAATTTATCTACTTTTATCTTTGCCTACTGCTTGCCAACATGCATTTGGAACTGTTTTCCTATGGGTAATGAATAGCTTGATGAGTTTGGTAGGTGCTTTAGAAGAAGGATTTCCTCTGCTGCGTGAACTGGCTCTTTTATAAATCTTTTTGACTGAGACAGATTTTAGTAAGCTGTAAGACACTTCTAAGCTCTATGATGAATATTAGTGTTCATGCAGGATAGGTATACAACTAGGGTGAGACGGACCCTATGTAAGAAGCAGAGTCAGGCACAAAAGACTATTTTGGATTAAATGAAGGTTAAAGAAGGGCCTATACAGGAGGAAGTGTATCTCAAAATAAAGCTGTTCCTGAACATCTGTGGAAAGACAGTATAGCCTTATAGTGAACCAGAAGGGGGTCAGGAGGAGAAGACGCACTAGCAAACAGTGGAGACTCTGTGAGTGCACATCATTGCAGCTCCACTGATGTCATTAGTGGTGCTGTTAAAATTCACACAGGTTGAGCTTACCTAGAGTCTTCAATGACTTACTTGAAAAGTAATTGAAAACATGTCAAAATGTTTCCAAACAGCTTCCCTGGGCTGGCGAGGAAGCAAATTGCCTATAGCTGAGCAATCAGCCAGCCCAAGTGGAGCATTTGGGGTTAGCCCAAGGTGTGGATGAATGCAGTTCCTTTCTTAGCATAGAGGTCTTTATTACTGTATGTAGGAATTATTTTTCTCCTCTGTTCTCTGCTTCTGAGCCCTCTCTGGCTGTAGTGATGGCAGGGTGGTAAAATGGGCCTCTGTTCTGCATTGCAGGTCATCATTCTGAGTCTCCTCATCTTTGGTAACTGCTGAATTTTGATCTGTTGATCATTGTCCTTCCACCCTAAAGGGGTTTGTTCTTCCTGCTGCAGCAGCTCACCATGTCAGTTTTTTCTCTGGAGGGATTGTATCTTTTATTTTTACTGGTGCTGAATTGAAGGATCAGGATTTTGTGATGGGAACTTGTTTAGACAAACTAATTTACGCCCTTTTTTTTCCTTTGTCTTCCCCTGACTCTTGCAGAATCATCTTGGCTGAGTTTGCAGTGCTGTACAAAACTTAAGTATTGCACAATAAAGAACATCTGTGTCAATGGGAAAGGCTGAGGTGGCCTTTATCAGAGTATTCTGACCTGTACTGAAAATGCAGCTCGCAGTTCCCTCAGGCCAAGATGAAAATACTGATCTCCACGTGACAGGGTAAAGCTGGTACTTTCCCCTATCAGTGGTGAAGCTCAGCATGAAGACAAATGTCAGTGTTAGCTCCCTCATAAACTGGGATAGGAGCTGGTGACCAACAATGGTCAACCACCACTGTATGCCAAAGACAACAGTATGCAGCAAGGAGAAAAGGTGTATCTTTGAGCTGAAGTATGAAGGGGGACATTGAGGCAACATTCATTTCACAGAGATGCAGCCAGAACTAAAATGAATGACCATCTCTGATTGTCTCCTCCAGCCTCCTCAGTGCTCTGTATCCTCTGCACGAATGTGGGAGGATTTAGTGGCAGGTCTGAAGGGATAACTGAGGCTCAGCTGTTTTAATTACTACCAGCCCCTATGAGGGGTGTGTTTGGGGCCTTGGACAGCAACTTCCTTCCTGTTCACAGAGCAATGTGTACATTGCTCTGGTTTCTGGGCTCACTCCAAAATCCAGTGCTACCACAGTAAGGGAGGGAAGGACTTGCTTGCAATCAGTGCCGATCTGAGAAAGGTGTTTTCCCTGCCAGGTTCTCATGGGCTGCCTCTTGCCATGCAGCCACAGGGTTCAACCAGGAATGTCTCTCTCAGTTATGCTCTGCTGTAATGAGGCCTAGATGTTGGTTGCACATTGGTCTCTGTCTCTAACCATCTGTGATGCACAGAAGTTTGCTCTCTGGAGAAGATGAAGCATAGTTGAAGCCTCTGGGCATGACATTTCAGTGAAATGCAATAGTCTGTACTAGTACAAAGCTGAACTACATTCCCTCTGGCCTTGACGCATGTGACAGTCTGAAGGAAGGTAGAGGAGAGCAGGAATCAAACCTGGATCTGACCAATAATTTAGCTATATCACTCCTGCTGTCTTTTCCTGCCATGCAACAGGTCCCATGCCCTTTCTGTATGAGTAAAACAAAGGCAGAACATGCAGGATCTTGCAGGAAGGAGAGTTCAAATGTCCAGAGATGTGCTCAAGGATGCAGATAGAGTGGTCATGCGGATCCCCGCAGCTCCAGTAAAGCATCCTGCAGAGTGGTGGACATTGTGTGTGCAGCTTGTGGTAAGGGCACATCTAAACCCCTAGTGCTAGGTGACTTCAGGTAAGCAGATCAAGCTCTCTGAGGAAGTGAGCACTGCAGGCACTTTGGGAAATGCAATTAAATACCACTGGGTCTGTGACTTATGATATTTGGCCCCCTGACAATCTGCCACCTTATCATGAAAAAACACGTGTCTTACTCAGGGCTAAACTGCTCCCTTCATACTGCCTAGAGAAACAGATTTTTGGCAGTGTCTCCAACCCTGTCCAAGCGCTCTGTTTCTCTCCTTGCTCTTCAGTCTTGCCTCTCATCTTTTTCCCATCAGATGCTTACTGTCTGCGGGCAAAGAAAGACAAATAGGAGTTTGGAAGCAGTAGGCTTTATTTTTTCCCTATAGGCCTAGTACTTTACCCTGTGCTGTCAGGTATCTTCAGACTAGACAGCCTGGCCTTTTCCTAACCCCTTGGGAGGCACTGGGTCTGCTCACCTCTCAGCTTTTCACAGAAAATATCTGCAGAAATACATCTTTCTTGAGATTTGCATGCAAGCTGTAACAAGCACCTCGTGGTTCAGGGAAGAGGGACAGAGCCCTTTGTGGAGAAAATACCTCTGTTCAGCCATGCAAACTAGCCTCGAGGAGCATCATACCTT
>NW_010295663.1:20830-30760 GCF_000700745.2 Antrostomus carolinensis
AGGAGCTTGGCACTGACTGCATGTTGTGAGTGTACCAAAACTCAATAAGAGATTGTAAAGAAGCAGGAAAGGATTTGATTTAATATAATTTAACCTTCCAAGGAAGTTTATTCTGCTCACCTGCACTCTCACATGCACATTTAAAAACACCAAGATTCATATCCCCAGATGGTCTCAACAAGATTGCTGGTGTGCAGCATGGAGGACAAAGGGTGTCAGCTATTGTGTTCTCACAGTACCTCCCTGGATGCTCTTGCTTGGTGAACAAAAGGGGTTTTTGGACAGTAGTTCTGTCTTAGGAGTCAAAATTTATTGCAATGTGATCTTTTGCTTTGGAATTCTTAAGCAAGATTACTTTCTGTTGCCTGTGTTTCCTTGTTTAGGGCCTTGTGTGGATCTAGTCTCTTGGTTGGGATAACAGGAAGAGAAATAGCACATACATTGTGTTGTATGGCTGCCAGAGCTGCCAGAGGGCAAGCTTTCTGCTGACAAGTCACCTGAGCCGTTGGTCTTTGTGTAAGCAACACTTTTCTCTTTTACTGTTGTCAGTCATGTCCTTTCAATCAGGCTGTGCTTATCTGAAGGCTACTCACACAATTCTGTGAGCAAAGGCAGGATTTGGTACCATGGATGGTGGCATTTGGAAGAAAGCATTTAATTTGAAGAGCAGGTTCTGATTTTCTAGGTTCACATGTGAGTCCACAGCAAGACATCAGGGAAGTCCCTGATTGTAGCCCCTGACTAGTTGGAGTTCATCATATGATAAGTTTCATGACTTTGGGTCTCTGTGACTTTAGTAAGGAACTTTGGCAAAGGCTTTAGAAATATTTAAGTAAATTGCATCCTTCACAACTGGTTTGCTAATACACTTAAAGCAGGCAGAGGAACACAATTTCCTTTAAAAAAGGACATGTTGGGTTCTCTGTCTTACGTGCCATAACCAGTAATGAAAGTCAAGCACGTTCCCTGCACACTTGCAGGCTTGTTTAACCCTTCTTGGCACACAGTCTGCTGTGAGATGCACAATGGAAGACATCAAATTGCTAATAACCTGAGCAGTTCTGTAGATGAAATGGGTAAAAAGGAAGTGAACTGACATAAACCAAAAAAGTGTATGATTCCAAACAAGGAGGAGGAATGGATTTTGAGGGGTGAGCATAGATAGAGATCACATTTTTCCCTCCTAGACTTTTAAAAACAGTTAGCAGAGCAAATTACAAATTAAAAGGCACATAGCTAGAAAAATTATCTCTAAACATTTGTTAAATATTGTTTGTAGCTAAAGCTTACATAGTTAAGTATAGCTTTATTTACCTGCTAACAGAAATTTATCTGCTTTTCTTTCTAAATTCAGTTGGGTTAATTAAAGTCAAAGATACTTCATCATCACACAGGTGGCTGACACTGAGCTTCCTGAATATTGTGTCCTGGATGTAACATGTGTTTTGCTAGTACTGTAAGCCAAAGATCATTGTTCCCCTTGTTTGGATCTTACCCCATAAGAGAGAGACAGTAATGAATGTTAACTTGAAGAATATCCTCCTCATTCTTTAATCACAGACAACATGCATTTGCTCACTCCTGTCCACAGGGATTGGTTAAAGAGGTCCTCTTCCAACTTTACATCCTTCAAGATCATCCCCAATCCATCCTCCCTCTGTGGCAATGGAGTAACTCGATTTCTGCTGGAGTCTGAGCTCCCCTAATGGTACCTTTTGCAGAATTCCCTGTGCAAAGACCCCTGCATCAGAAGGAAGTCCTATCTTAAGAGGGCCTCACCTGTTTCTGTTGGTGTATATTTATATGCCAACCTTGGAGTAAGCTTTAGGTTTTTCTTAGGGGTTCTTGATTAGATTTGTGCTTTATAGTTGATAGTGAGTTTATGTACAAATAAGCATGTATTTCACCTGTGACTTAAAAACAGGGAATGACTGTGTCTCAGCATGACAACAATCTTAAATAAAGGGGAAAGTCTGAGAATATCATCATCGCTTCCCCTCTGTCCCACTGACTACAAATAGTCCCTTCCTGATCACTGAAGTAGATTTTCCTTCCTATTCGTTATCATGATTAGCTAAATAGGCCATGTACAGACATCTTTGTAAAGGCTCCTGCCTTTTTCCTGAAACACGTGAGTCAATGTACAGGCACAGTGTAAGGCACATGCTACCCTGCACTGAGATGGCAGGTAACTGGGATAACGCCTGGCCAGAGAAAACAGGCCCACATGGCCATTCCCAAATGTCAGCTGTGTACCTCAGAACATGTCTGAGCAACACATGTCTCACCAATTTGACTGTACCTGGGGGGTCCTAGGAGGGAAGGCTATGACAGATGCTAATCAAGCCCGTCTTCTGCCAAGACAATCAAAATCACGGGAAGAGGCAGTGATCCCAGAGCTGCAGACAATGTAGCAGTGATCTCAGGATGGGAAGAGTAAGACTAAAGTCAAGAGGTGCATCCCACAGGTGAGGAGCTAGTTGAGGTGGTAATTTGAGGGAATGGAATGGGAGGCACTGGAGGTAGCATGAAGGTGGTAGAAGAGTAGTTTCAGGAAAGACTGGACACTAGTGAATTAATACAAAGAAAAATCTTGAGGTAAAAGCTGCACTAATGGACCACCCATATCAAAAGACAGTAATAAGTGGGTATACTCAGACTGAATAACAATTAAAATATCCCAGGGTCAAGCAGAAGACTGATCTTCATATGCTTTTGGGACCATAATTCAGATGTACCCTAACAAAGTTTGTAGATAACACTAAATATGCAGAAGTAGCTGGCACATGAATGGCAGAGCCATTCAGTCCAGAGGGATCCCAACAAACTTCAGGACTGGGCCAACAGGAACCTCACAAATTTCAGCTGCTAAGAGGGCCAAGCTCTGTGCCCAGAGTAGGATAACCCCGGGCATTCAGTGCAGCCTGGGAAGCAATCTATCAGCCCTGCTGAGAAGGACCAGGAGGAGGACAAATTGAACATGAGTCAACAGTGCACTCTCATGGCAAATAGGGGAAACCACAAACTGGGCTATTTTAGGACTGTTACCAGCAGAGAAGAGTTATCATATCCCTCTACTCAGTGCTTCTGTTGTTGCATCTTGAATACTCTGTTTGTCCATCCCTCAAGCCCTCTCCCTCCACTCTGAACAAGAAGGATATGAAAAAAAGAACAGAGGAAGTCTGGTAGAGGGTCGCTGAGATGTCAGAGGTCTCAGACATATGGTCTGAAGCCAGGTAGAAGGAGCTCTTTTGTGTTGCTAGACAAAGAGGATGCCTAGGGGCTGGTGATAACAGCCCACAAATATTTGAAGGGCAATTATAATGAGATTGAAACCAAACACTTCTCAGTGATACTAAACAATAAAATAAAGGCCACAGGACAACAAAGGTTAAAGTAGGATATTAGGAAAACATGTCAACACAGCATTAGCTCTTACTCAGTCAGGTCCCACATTGACATCTAAGATATTTCTCAAAACATCTCCTTTTCCGCAGACCCACACTACTCCATGCACAACGGATATTCCCAGTCCATGGTTTTTCATACAGGTGTCTCATCTGCACAGCAAATACCTATTAGGATAATTTTTCTTCAATATTTGTTTCTGTGGATTTTTACTTACCTGAACTTTTCCTCAAGCTAATTTCAGACACAAACTTGAGATCTGTTTATACAGGAGAAGAAATGAAAAATGCAGCAGTACATTAAAATTAGTCTGTGAACAATCGGTGCTGTGTAAATTGGTTACTCAGTGCCACAGTTTGGGACACTACCTACTTTGTGAACAACTGATAGAATAATTTTTGAGAAAAATATTCATACAATGTAAAAAAAGATTAGATCACTATGGTAGCTGGGGGTGGAAGGGAGGTGGAAAATGCAGTAGAAAAGGAGGAAAATATAACTAGTAGCTGAAAAATGAGTATCAGCAAATGAGGAAACATAAGAGAAGTAGAAAATTTTGACTCATTCAGACTCTACAATATTTTATTTGTTCTTAAAGGTATTACAGGGAATGAAAGCAAACTAAGATGGAGATGTATGCAAATTCATGTAAATTTATATGAAAATCAACACATACCATCAGTCTCTTGGCAAGTTGCCCAATGTCTCTGTGCCTTAGTGACTGTATATGACTAAGTAGGAGGTTAAAAGTGAATAACAATATAAATGTTGCACTACATTACAGCGAGGATCCACAGCCCTGGGACAAGAGCTAATAGACTGTATTTACACAGAAAAGGCTGGGGTTATATTTCTGCTGCTCTTTTCTCACTCCAAAATTAAAAGCATATCCTCACTTTGTTCACTGACAGCATGGGAAAGCCAGGTACACAGAGCAGAGGAACAAGTCAGGGGACTAATATGTACAGTTGAATTTGCTGGTCATTACAACTTCTTCCTCTAATAATTTTACCATTGCGTGAACAGAAATGTTCTATATTTTGGCTTCTCCAAGACCCATTCCGAATTGCCTGTGTTTGTACCCTGACATGCATGTTTCTCCTGTATTTTAGACTCTCTGTATTTAAGGATTCAGCTCTTTTGTTGTCAGTATCATTGCTTACACCCACATAAAGAAAAGCTAATAGTTGTTTATTCTTTGCTTTGCTTTTCATACCACTTATTTTAAAATATTCTCTCAGAATGAAACATTTATGAATATTCATCTCTATGGGCTTCATCCTTATCTCCTGAGACCAGTGGTCCTTGCATGTGACATCAAAAAATAGGACTAAATTCTCACCATCTATTGTAATGGAGTATAGCAATTTAGTGTGGGTTTAGGGGTTTGGGATTTTGTTGGTTTGGGTTTTTTTTTTTCCTTCCTTCTGATATGTTGAAAGAATTTTGTACTCCTTGTTCTAGGACACCAAAGTATTAAAATGTGTAAAGCTACTCATCTCAGGAAAACAGTAATTCCATGAGGACACATCTGCTTGGAAAGTGCATGTTAGTACCAACACCCAACTTTGAAGACTGAGCAACTATCTGAACATCTTCCTGATTCCTTTCACCATCATATCCTCATCTCTTGTAGAACCTACCTTCATTTGTAGATTTTTGTCTTTAGGATAGCAGAAGAAACTGGAAGTAGCCCATAATTTAAAAACTAGTATTTATAGTTGCTTATAAAATAGTAAGCACATTTTTAGGGCTATTTTTTTAATTAAATAGATTGACATGCATTTAAAAGCTCCACAGATAAAAGAATAATGTGCATCTCTTTTTATATATTCAATCAAGTGTTGAAAGAGGTTGTCCAGAGAGACTGTGTAGCCTCTGTCATTGGAGGTTTTTGAGACCTGACTGGAAAAAGCCCTGAGAAGCCTTGCCTGACCCATAGCTCACCCTTCTTTGAGCAGGAGGTTGGAGGAGAAACCTTCTGAGGTCTCTTCTAACCCAAATTATCCCATGAATTTGTGAATTAGAATATTTCCACAGGCAAATTGTACTTACAGCATATGGCAATGTCTGTTTTGAAGATGCATTTCCCAAGTCTCAAAGCTTCAACACAATGGTATTCCTCTGCCAAAAGTTGATGGACAATCATTTTCAAAAATCCCAAGGGACACAAAAATCCCCATCACCCCAAAATCTTAATAGGACTAGGACAACAAACGGTAAAAGCCCAGGTTCTGCAGAGGCTTTGTGCTTCAATGGGCACATGTATACATACGTCTCCATTGGGTTAGCACCGGCAAGAAGCACAGTCTTGTGTCATTAGACACATGATGTTGCTCAAAGCAACAGAGTTGTCAGAAAAGCTGTGACGACCTGTCCACCATTGCTGAAGAAGATCTAAAGCAGTTTTACAATACACATTGAGCCCAATGACTGGGCTTCTATTTGCTCTGCACCCAGTTTGCTTACTGAGTAATATTTATCATGTGCAACAGCTTCATGTGGTCAGTTTTAAGTTAACACACTTTCCCTGTTAGACAGATGAAGTGCAAGAAATTAGCAGGAGTCTCACTAAGGCTAAACCTAACACTCCATGGGCTATTCCCATAGGTTTGGATGTGGTATCAAAACCGTGACTGTCTTTGCAGAGGGGAGACAGCCCTGCTAAAGTAGGGAGTGCAAGGATAGCTCAGCCCAGTCAGTGGCACCTTCTGACACACTGCAGAGGAGCACTGCACTGCACTGTGACCTTAGACATTTACTTTTTTATATGTCTCACACCTACCCAATGTAAAGCCTCTGCCAGAAGCTATGTTAAGTATAAGAGAAATATTCTTGCATTACCCAAAGAATAAAATGTTCTTTGGCTTCAACTTGCAGGACAAACTAACCTAGGTCCTGAAACAGCATGTCAGAGACTGCTGCTGGCTAACCTCTTCTTCTGAGGCATGACCAGCATTTCCCTGTATTTCCTTCTCCTAAGTAGGTATCTGAAGACAGACCACAGGATGGCAATGAGAACTCATGAACTTGAAGTGAACAGGGCAGTGAAGACCAAATAAATAGAGTGCAGATAGATTGCCTTGTCATAGTGTGTTTGCTCCTACAGAAAGTGCCACCCTAGGCAACAGAGGCACTGCATCATCTGCTCTTCCCCCAAGGCAGAAGTGGCTGCTTGTGGGGTGGAACTAAGACCTGTCTCCTGGGCATTTGGGGTGGCATGCACAATGGAGCAGAAACATTCACTGAGCCAAACTGCTGTCCTGGGCATATGTCAGAGCTCCATGAGATATTGACTGAGGCAGGATTCCCACAACAGCAGCAAAAAGTTAATATGTAAAATGTATCTTGTGGAGCTAATTGGTACTGGGAACAAACCCCCATGGCTGTGGAAGAGGAGCATAGATCAGGAAGGGACCTTTGTCGTTGTGAACCTAGTCCATAGACATACTGCAAACAGCTCTAGCCCTGCTGACAGGAATGGCAGGTCCAAGTTCTCCTTCACTGACTACCCTCTCAACTCCAGCCTTCCTGAGTTCATGACCTGTTTCTTTCCCATATGCCAAGGGCAGAGCAAATGACTAATGGCAAGAGAAATGATAAACAAGATGGAAAGGACCATACTTGCCATAAATCAGGATAATCTCATTAATGCAGAAGGTTACTCTGAAGATTGGGAGCTAGCTCAAATGTAGACAAGACTGGCTTATAAGTGGCATTTATTCCTCACTCAAGCTTTTGTGGGAGCTGTGGAAGATATCTCAGGGTCTCAATCATGCTGCTTGACCATCCTGGAGTGGAGCTGCTGCACACAGGCTTTCCTCATTTTTAATAAGTGCATGTGTCACCTGCATCATGCATCACAGGGATTTCTGGGCACACAGCCTACTCATGCCCTGCACTTGTCTCATGGCAATAGGGAGGAAAGTCTCCTGCACTGGTAAAAAACAATCCTATGTCACTTGGCTGCTGAACTGCATCCATGCCACAGTGGAAGCAGGGTGCCCTCCTCTCCTCTGTGCCTCAGTTTCACCATTGTTCAGTGTGCTGGATGTGGAGGTGGTGTGATGGCGTCCACTCTCTTCCTGGGACAAGAGCCAGGAAATGCCACTGTTTACAGTGTTTAAATAGCACATTCAGGCTATCCGCTGGCTAAGCTCATAAGATTTTAAGTCATATTCCAAAAACCCAAGCCAATAGGAAACAGGGGTCATTGGCTATCTCTTTCAGCAAGTAATCTTCCTTAAGGAGACTTCAGAATAGTCATATTGATACAAAACCAGTTATCAGAAGACCAGAAAACTTTGGAGGTTTCCAAGACCTTACAGGAAAAAGCCATAACCTGCTGTGACCTGGTTTGAGTAGTTAGGTTGAACTAAATCACTTTCTAAGGTCCCTTCTTTCTTGAAGGACATCCTATGAAAAAAATAGGAGAAACCAAATCACAGCTCAGGAGAAGAGGTAGCATCTCCACTATGCTGTTACAGGACCCAAGTAAGTTTGTCCTACCTGTTGAAGCAAAAGGAATTTTCTTCTTTGGATTATACAAGAATATTCCTTAAATAATTTCACATCTGCAGCATTTGTCCAAGGCTGCAGTTTTAAAAGATGCAATGATGTGACAGCTCAGCACAAGGGGGAGGTCTTGCTTTACTTTCCACTCCTCCAGAGGCGCCCAGCAGACACCTCAGTGGTGCTGGGTTCTCCTAGAGTAGGTTTGTGAGTTGAACCCCCTTGCATAAAGGTTGACAAGCCCATAAGCTACTGCAAGAGAGTGGACAGTGACTGGGATCAGGAAAG
Source organism: Antrostomus carolinensis (assembly GCF_000700745.2). NCBI lineage: Eukaryota > Metazoa > Chordata > Aves > Caprimulgiformes > Caprimulgidae > Antrostomus > Antrostomus carolinensis. The sequence goes on from NW_010295663.1 coordinate 29,039, forward strand.
AGTTGGGAGAGGCAGGAGGAGGAAGAAGAGAAGAGGATGCCTCCCCTTTTCAGTGGCAGGAGCCACTAGACTGGCTGAACTATCCCTGTTAAAGCCTCTTTCATCTCTGCCTCAAGGGCTAAGTATTGGGATCCAGGAGCGTCCCAGTTTCAGAAACAGTCTGTGCACTGTCCCTGCACAGCTGGGACTGGGGCCACTTCAGCTGAAGGCACTGTCACTCCTCTGCCCCTGGCAGCCTGCTCCTCTTTCCAGTCCAAGGTGGGCTGCCCTACACTAGCCCTGCACAGTTGCTATGGATCTTAGTTATTCTCAACAACAAAGATTAAAATACCTCTTCTGAGACCCGAAAATTGAGCAAAGCCAAAAGATTGTGTCTCAGAGTAGCCAGAAGGTAACTCCTATAGCAAAAAACACATGGTAGTACTCAGGGAGCCAATGTACAAGGTGAGATCCACAGCAAATCCCTTGGGCACAAGGTCATGCCTCTGTACACGCTTAAAGGCCAAGATACTCCTGAGCAACCCCAGTTTTATACCTTCCAGTCTCAAATAAACTATTATCACTGAAGGTGTTCTCACACTTCTCTGGAGATTCACATAATCGTGATTCACTCTCTTTCTGCCCCATGTACCTCACAGAGCACCTGACACCACAAGCCTGCTCCAGCTCTGGGATCATTCTCAGCCCTCATCCTGCTCTTTTTCTCAGGTGAGATGTACCTGCCCTCATGTTCACCCACCATCAGACCTTATTTTGTTCACCAGTCAATCCCTACCTCTGCCTCCCCCGGTGTCCTTCTGCCCCCAGTGTCGATATACTGATGCTCAAATCACATCCTCCACTTGCTCTCTGCCACAATGAAAGTCTACTGGCACCCAGTGACACATGAAGACCAGTGTTGTTCTTTGTTTACCTGGAAAAATAGAGAGATTTTGTTCTCCAGGCTAAACTGGCACTTCACGATTATAGATCTCCACACTGGCTGCTGGTCTCTGCAGTGAGTCAGAGGAACATAGAGAAAGGCTTTTCACTGGCTCCCCAGTACCACTGTGGGCCACAATTATGTCTGGGACATGTCCCTGTGCATATTTATGAGCAATGACAACATCCTCCTGACCTGGCTGGTGGTGCTTCAGGACAAGGCTGAACTGGCACAGGCACATGGCACGTGAGGAGTTAATAAAAACTGCAGGATTAAAATCATTACATTGTCACTGAAAAACCCTGCTGTTAGCCACAGGGAAGGACCTTGTCTGCAGCTCCCTTACAATAAAATTAAGGGTAATTTCATCCAGTCACCTGCTGCTGACCTATTTAAAGAGGCAGGGCAGAGCAGGTCACCGCTGGTTCAGCCCTCAGCAGCCAGCGTCAGGCTGCAGGTGAGGCATCCTGGTGGCACCTTTTTGGGGAATAGGGTGCCCACATCTTATTCTCAGCCTGATCAGTGCAAGCAGGCAAGCTGGTGCTGTTGGCAGCACAGCTCTGCCTCTGCCCCTGGTCAGGCTCTGTGTCGTGGGTGTGCTGCTTGGCAGAGGCTGGGGTTCCTGGCCAGCGATGGGGTTGCACAAGCCCGGCCAGCACCAGCTGCACCCAGGCTCGAGGAAGTCGGTCCCCAGCACAGAGAGGCCAGTCTGTGCACCCACATTTTGGGGAACCCCACACATGCTTCCTCAACACCTATCCAAATCCCCCCCATACTCATTTGGGCTGGGGAAGGAGAAG